>NC_081345.1:70841476-70848673 GCF_029784015.1 Lycium ferocissimum
GCGGGTTCGCTCGGCTCCGAATATGGAGTCGGGTGCCCATCAACGCCACCAGTAAAGTCGGGGTGTGACAATTAATCCATAATACAATCGGAGGTTACAAGACGTTACGTCACTCCGATAGATACATGACTTTATTTGGGCTCTCATGCATGCTACTCATATGATATATAAAAATGTGATATATGAATATGTTATATGTATATGAATATGGGGAATATGAAAAAGGGCGGGAGCGTTTATATACGCGTAACCACCGGTCGCCTGGTATAATATGATATGACACCGTCCCGACGCGGGATACGTGGTTATGGATTGGGGCCGCACGTTCCGCGTTAATATATTATATGGATCGGGGCGCACGTTCCGCGGCAATATATTATATGGATGGGCCGCACGTTAAAAAGCGTAATATAATATATATATATATATATATGGATCGGGCTGCACGTTCCGCGCACTAAGCATGCATGGTTCCGCCTAAAAAAGGCACTCGGCTATACGGTTACTCTTTTATTACATATATAGGGATCGGGGTACGCACGTTCCGCGCGCGGCACTAAGCGAATGGTTCCGCTAAAAGGGCACTCGGATATGGCCAGGTTACTCTTTTATCTCATGAAATGCCCTATGTTTTCGTCTTTGTTACTACTCATGCTTTGTATTTGTATCCTCTAGAATGTTTTACTTATGCCTTACATACTCGGACATCGCTAAATGCGACGTCCCTTCTTGTGGGCGCCGCGTTTCATGCACGCGAGGTGTATACGAACGAGTGGAAGATATTGCTAGAGGATGCTCCGGCGGGTTGGCGAGCTCGTTTCATTCGGTGTTGCCGAGTCGGAGTATCTACGTTACGGTGTCCGGAATAAAGTTAGAGACTTTGCGACGAGAGTCACGTGTATAGCATGTCGAGCTTAAGCGGCCCGCAAGCCGATGTGTCATCATGCATTATGTTACGAAGGTCATATGATTCTCGATTTTGCGTGATTTGAGAATAACGAACGTAATGTTTTGAGAAGCTTTCATTATGCATTTCATTCCGTGGTTTAAGAGTCCAGTGCGATTATGAATATTGCGAGAACCAGCGGGTTCGCTCGGCTCCGAGTAAGGGGTCGGGTGCCCATCATGCCCCATCGGGATTGGGGTGTGACAGATATCAACATCAATAGTAAATCATATCAAGGATCCTATCCTCACTTGTCATAAAGTACACTTCACAATTTCAAGCCATTTTCAATATCCTCCCATTTCCGATAATAAGTGAGATATCAAGAAAGAGATGAAATACAAGTCACGACCATAGAAAATATGGCGACAAGCCCACATAACACCTTATGGAACCAACCGAATTGGATTTCGCTCCACACCACTAGCAATTCCACACACAACCCAAAGATGGCTCCCAAATCACTGATTGTGCGGGCACCTACCCTCTTCCCGCTATTAGGCGAACTGCGTCCCTTAAAGATTTATCCAACAACACAAATTTCTATTATATAGAAATGAGAGTTGTTAATCGAAGAACAAGGCAGACACAGAATTAACAATTTCCTCATGCTTAACAACATTGTACTCTTTGCATTATATTTGTTTTAGTTCTTGTTTTGTCTTTTTTTTCTTAGTTGTGGGCCAACTTTCCCTTGGCAAAAGTGACACGTTGTCATGACCTAAATTAGGATCGCGCGGGCTTTTACCGTTCCCGCCTCGTAGGCGAACCCTCAACCAAAACAACCCATTACAAGTAAAGGACGAGATTTAGTTTCGCTTCAAGAAATATTATAATTAACGAAAGAGAAATCAAACCAATGTATTAATCAAAACAGCGGAAGTATTTAAACCAATCTTTAAATAATACACTGACTCAGTTTATCCCGTGACCTGGTCTAGACTAGTACAAGAGCGACTAATAGTGAATCGAAATACAATACTAAATCTATTACCCACCATCCATCTCAGAATGAAAAGGATGGAGGCCTCCAAGATAGGAACCGTGCATCTTCTCGAAAACTCCAACGATCGATTTCCTAAAAAAACTCTACACCCCAAAAGAGATGTAGCAAGAGTAGTGTATCGGTACAACACTAGTATGGGTAAGCATCATAGGCCGACAATGGTTAAAAAAATATATCGAAAAGAGCTCACAAATAAGCATATTTGGTAACACCGGTCAACGACACATTACCTACCGCACGTCGCAACAACAAAGACTCATATTCTCTTCAACTCTCCCTTGCATACAATAGACAATTTCACACAATTATCACAAGTCAACTACCATAACACTAAATACTCCTAATACCGAGAAATTATTTCGTCATTCTCGATACCAATTATTCACCTAAATTTAAGTAAACCAACATATACAACCGAACCAACAAACGATCGACAAAGGTAATCCAAGAGCATGGCATATGGTTATACCAACTAAGCCCAACCGTGTCAAGTCGCAAACACCCGGTACGAATCGGATATCACAAATACATCACAAGAATATCACAATAGAAGACATAGTGCAATCCAATGCAACAATGTATGAAATGCAATGTTGCGTACACATGTACTCCGGACGAAATATCAACGTCTCGTAGTACAACTCATGGGGACCCACGAAGTCCATGTACCTCACGACTCTAGCAACAACCTCGGATACACTCTACCTCACGATTCGGGCTAAAACCTCAGCAATCACTATGCACAACCTCAATTTCGGGACAACCATAGGATATCGGTCCTCACGTCACTCGCATCAAACTAAGCCCGAAGCTCATCACAATGTTTCCTCAAGTATCATCAGTGTGTCAATAGTATATCATGAAGGATGAGAATGCGTGCAATGTATAGGTTCAATGTCAATAATCAAATCAATATGACAAGTACCACGTATGGGCACACCAACAATGTCATGAAAAAGGCTACACAATCAGCCATAATAGAACGCTATCCTTGTATCGAGCCTCAACAAGTAAGATATTACAATATCATAATCAAGATATATCGATAGTCTCCACAGCCTACACGGACAAGTCATATAACAATATCACCTCATTCCTTTACTACCTAACGATGTCAATACATGATACTTATGATTTCTACTCATAAGGCTACCACTAAACATCCGGCCTAGAATCATTTCACGTCCTTGTTACATTTTATCCATTGCAATATCAAATAAGATTCAATATTAAATAGGACAGGACATAATATGCGCATCATATAGGAACTCCTCACTAAAGGGACATAGTAAACTAAGTACTGAACAACTAATCTTCCAAGTCACATAAAGTACACTAATGCTAGTGTAAAGCTTGACGTACCTTGAAACGTATTAAGAATTTAGGGACAAAAGTTCGGTCTGGCCGCTACAGCGGCTATCAGAACGACGTGGCGGCGCAGTTATGGCGGCAAGGGAATCGTTGCGGCGATAATAACAAGATTGTAAAGATGCCGCTACAGCGGCATAGCAGACCACTGTAACGCTGCTGCAGCAGCGGTAAGGTTGCCACTATAGTGGCAATCGCTAAGACAGAAATATAAAGAGGCAGTAGCCTCTCCCACTTCACTTCCCCTAACTCCCATTCACGAAATTCTCTCTACATTCCTCAACACTTCAACTCCCACTCCTAATCTACCCCAAATAAAACTCCCCCCACATCCTTAACCTTCCCACTCAATATAAAAACAAGCTTCTCACTCATAATTACTCTCAACCACAAGAGGAAAAAGGAAGGGTTCAAGGAAAATCTCAACTTTCATCCATTCTCTCTTTTTCTTCAAAAAAAAAAGGTAATAATTCATTCCCCTCCCCCTGTGGTTAAACAATAGACAGGAATTTTCAAGTAGAAAAGCTTAGAAAGACTGGATTTTGTAGTTTACAGTTGGAATTTTTGGGTTTCGGTTGATGAACTACTATGATGTAAAATAAGAGAAATTGGAACTAGTTAATTGTTGCAATAACCTTCCCATTGAACATAGCTTAGTTATAGCACTGATTTAGGCCACAAAACTTGAACATAGTAAAGGAAATTTCTTGAAGAAGGCTTTTGGATTTTCTCATAATTCAGGTTTATTTGTTGTTAGAATCGCCCTTCAATAGGGTTAGAACTTCATGCATACTAGTTTCCTGCTCAATCTATGCCTAAAAACAAGTTTTTGAGTCAAAATTTGGTGTTGAAAATCTGGAATTTTTCTTGGGTTTTTGGGGATGATGATACCACTACAGAGGTTGGCTGTCAGCTGCAGCGGTGCTGCTGTGGCGCTTCGTCGACCGCTTTAATGATCCCTAGGGATTTTTGTATAGGATTGCTATGGCGGTCAGCATCCTGTTATGGCGGAACCGTTATAGCAGTCTGCAGACCGCTACAGCGACACCTGCAGATTTTGCAGCTGAACAATTAAGCGAGAAGAATAGATTTCGATTGAGTTTTCTGAGCTGTTCTTACTAGAATGATACGAACCTGATAAGACATAAATTAACACAGTTCTAATCCTTTTACAGGAAAGATTTCACAGAACAAAGAAGAAAATCAACAAGTCTAAGAAGAAGAAGAGATCCCCTTCTACGAGAATCTTCCAACTCTCGAGAGCAAGCGTTTACATTTGCAGCAGCTGCGTATGACCTTGTTATTAGAGCGGGGCTTTGAAATGACCAATTTAGACAAGCGGGCTCCATATTTCTTCTCCCAACTAAATCAAATCAATTGGAACCGCTTGGTTGAAGATCCCGGGTTTTGCAATGAGAGTGAGGGAATTTTATGTTGTGTTGCCTACGGTTGACTGGAATTCCCCCAATCCAGAGATTATCATTTGGGGCACTAGGGTGAGAGTGGGGCCAAAATCAATCAATAGGGTGAACAAGCTTGACAACCATCCGGAGGCACCTTTTTCAGCTAAGGCGACGGAGCAAGATTCTAGGTGGTTGGCTTTGGTGCTGGTTCATGAGAGCGAGATGAAACATGCTATTTGGGCTAACGGCAAGGTTGCGATTATCAGTGAGTACTTTAATGCGGAGGTGAAAAAGTGTTAAATATTATCTCCCGTAGGGTTCAGCCGTCTTAGAAAGCTTGTGATGTGACCTTTCCTCATGTCTTGGTTGTCGCTTGTGCCTTTGCTAACATTCCGGTGAATGTGGGCATGCAGGTTGTTCACGAGTGGAAGCAGTTCTTGAAGGACGGGGGTGCAAGTTTGATGTTCCCTTCACTAATCACTTCGTTATGCAAAAGGTTTAAGGTGTCGAGAGAGAATGAGATGGACGAGTGGGTTCCCGTGATAATCTGTTTCACCCACTTCTAGTAAAGGGTTGGGGCACTACAGTTGTTAGAGAGAGTAGGAAGAAGAGGAAGGTTGGTAATGCCCGAGAGAGAGGTAGTGGGGCTGGAGCGGATGATGAGGCCAGAGACGAGGGCGGTCAGGAGACCGAGACTGCGGTTCCCCTTTGAGCGCATAGACTCACGATTTGATGAGATGAAAAGCATGTTCTAGAAATTGTCTATGTTCTCAGAGGGTTCTAGTTCATCGGGGGATGCTGCAGCTTTTGTCACGAGGGAGGAGATGAAGGGATACTTCGAGACCTAGAAGACCATGGGCGAGTTACTTTTTTCCTTGTAGACAGCCTACACTACTTTGGTCACAAACCACAGGAAACTTCGGGAGGAGTTCGATGCTGAAGTGACAAGGAACAGATCTCAGGACAAGGTGCACATTCAGACTTGGAGAGGAGTCAAGGTAGTGTGGGGTACCATGCGTCCTTGCGTGCGATCCCCGTTGGAGATGATAATGATGACTCTCATAGGTACTCCTTCCTACAGATGCCTCGAGCAGTTGGTGGCACAACTAGACAGGTAGATGTAGCCGGCAGCTCGGACGATGATGACACCTTGAGCATGATGGATGATTAAAGACTCTTTCCCTCGCACCTCCCCCCCCCCCCCCCCGCCCTTCTTTTTTGATGGTTTATTTGGTTTGTTTGGATATCCTTGGGATAATGTCATTTTTATCTGGGTTAGCTTTGTTTTGACTTTATGTTTGGATACTTTTGGGTTTGAATGTTGGATTTATCTAGTTTTTGTTTTGGTATTCGTAACTGGGTTTATAGTATTGACTTGAATGATCTTTGCCCTTCTCGGGCTTGTCTTTATATCACTGTTGGTTGAATTTGCTGTTGTTTCATTTGGTTGTTGTTGGGTGGTACGAATAGGGGAAACCAGTTGAAAATAGGGGAGGAGTTCAGGTCTTTGAATTTTGTATTGCCGCTTTGACGGTCTCTCAGACCGCTATAGAGGTCCCGCTTCGACGGAGCAGGGACCGCAGAAACGGTGACGATGGAAACTGAGGGCATCGCTTTAGCGGTGGAGAACCTGTTATAGCGGTACCGTCACAGCGGCTGACTGACCGCTGTGGCGGAAACCACTGAACAATAACACTTAAATCATATTCCAACAACTTTCGCATCCACGGAACAAACCGAATAAAGTCTTCACACGAACCGAGTCGAATCAGCGACGTAACACACTTACATGCGTAGATACCAATTGGAATAGAAATGAGTATGTACACGGATACGCAATAGAAATGGAATGTCCCTATGAAAAGCAAGTAAGTGTTATGATGATGATACTATTATCTCCCATCCTATGCTATTTCATATGTTGTCTATTATGCTTTTATATTGATGTTGATCATGCTTTACATACTCAGTACATTCTTCGTACTGACGTCCTTTTGTTGTAGACGTTGCGTTATGCCCGCAGGTGGCCAGGGAGACGGACTTGATCCATAGCCTCATTATTCAGGGACTACATAGCGGAGCTCTATTTCATTCGGAGCTACAGCTTTTGGTACATCTTCTTTTCTGTACATATTTATGGGCACGGCGGGGCCCTGTCCTGCCTATATGATATGACATACTCTTCTTAGAGGCTCGTAGACATGTGTATATGGATAGATGTGTTTGGCCTTGTCGGCCTATACTTTGGGGATATTATTTTGTTAAGCCTCGTCGGCTTATGTACATTTATTTGGGCATAGTTGCTAATGATGATATAAATGAATTGTCGCCCAACGGAATTTGTATGATGATGAATGAAAAGTATGATTTAGCTATGTGGCTCACCTAGATGTAATGTGAAAGTATGTTAAGAGGTACCCGGGTGGATTAGCACCGGGTGCCCCCTTGGTAACCCTCATTGGGTCGTGAACAAA
>NC_081345.1:70848773-70883663 GCF_029784015.1 Lycium ferocissimum
TATTTTCATTTTTTCCCCTAATAGGTAAATTTCATCCTTTATACTTGTAATATTTACTCCTCCGGCTCACATTAACCTCTCCCCTGTAACACGAAATTTTACGGGGTGTAACATATGTCGATGAACACGATCCAAATAGATCAAAAAAGGGCCTGAATCTTATTCATCAAATTAAAAACTTTTTGGGACGTTGGTAACACAAATGACATTCCCCGAAATTCATAGTGGCCTATCTTGTTCTTTTTTGGGAATATCTTCTTCTCTAACTCTACGGGTGATCCCCAATCTTGATAAATTTTTTGGAAAACCATTTGGTCCCCGAATTGGTAAAACAAATCTCGATTCTTGGAAGCGGATATTTATTCTTTATCGTCACCTTTTTAAAATTTCCATAGTCTCACGTACAGAACCTCTTTTTTTCTAAAATGGGCGGTGCCCCCTACGGTGAAATTTGGGCCCCAAAAAAACCCCTTTCCAAACAAATCTTTAAATTGTGCCTTCCTTTGACTCTCGGGACCTTCGGTCGGGAGGTAGATATAGGCTTGGTGTAGGGAAACCCCTTATAGCAAAATCAATCTCTCTTTCGGAGAAAGGCTTGGAATTCATACGGAAAAACACCCGAAAATTCATTTCCTAGGGGAAGAAAATTTGCCCTTTGCTTGGTATCATGAACCGAACTAAATGATAAATATACCCTTTTATATATTTCCTTGCCTTAAGGTGGAAAAAAACCCTACCTCTTGGAGAACTTGTTTACCTTTCCATTCGACACGGGTTCTCAGGAATTGGAATCGAACTATTTTTATTTACAAACAAAATTAGCATAACAAGAGGCCAACAAACCATCCCTTTCCCTCAATCTAACTTCGCTGACCAATTTTTGACTTTATCAAGATCACAAAATCACAAAATTTTTATACCTTGTCTAGCTTTCGGATCCGTCGGTAATACCTCAAAGGTTTTTTTCGGGGGTTTTACCCCATCGGCCCCGCAAAAATAAGGGGAGTAATATAAGACATCATAGAACTGGATCAATCGATGCGTAAACGTCATGACGAATATGGGTAGTATACACATACTGTCCGGGGGAGGACTCGAATCTACTGACGTCGACTAAAAGCATAAATGTTACACCTCAGAAAAAATTCATGTTGATGCACAGTGAATAGACTAACGAAGGGCACAGAGTATACAAAGTTTCGATAAGTAAGAAATAATATTTGACGATCCTAATTTAGATTTCAAAGACATTCGAGGTAAGAGAAGAAAGTTTGCCAAGAAAGGCAAGGTATACGCTATGTATTGGAAAGGATGTACGAGTGACGAGTTAGTGACGACTTAATGATGCCTTGAAGAAGAGTTATAACGTCCCTTGGATTGCTAATGAGGTGTTAAACAAGTGTTAAGAGGGTTCCATAAGGATTGGAGATCAAACGAGTCGACGAGAACGAATTCCGGAAAGTTGGGCAACATACGGTCCAACATACGGATCGTATAAAACATCTTTGGCCGTATGTTTTGCCCAGAATGGGGACCTTCACTGGACCAACCATACATTCAGACATACGGTCCACATAAAAGATACGGACCGTATGTTGGTCCGTATGTTCATGTCGGGACAGATTTTAAAATTTGATATAAGGACCCAATCTCATTCAATTCATTTCATTTTCTCATTCCACACTTCAAGAACTCTCTATAAAGATCTCCATCCTTCTTCCACAAGAACTCAAGTGAAATTTATGATCAACTTCATCAAACCAAGAAAACCAAGTGTAAGAAACTCATTGGAGTTCATCCAAGTCAAGAAATTCCATTGGAAGTGAACTAAGGTTTTGGCTCAAGTGAAGTATTTCCACTCAAAGATCATCCCTACACTATCTAAGGTAAGTTTTATGATCATTCCATGTTTTTTAAGATATTAAGAGGTTGAAAGACTTAGATTATGAAAGGAGATAGAAAATGGGTTACAAAGATGAGAATAATGAGATTTTGAGTAGTAGCTTGGAATGAGTCATGATTCTTGATATGTTGTAATTATGATTATGTTATAAATGATATTAAACACATGGTATAAGCATTATATGTGAGTAAATTCAATAGTGAACTATGACCCCTATTATGGAGGAATTGAAGTGAAATTGTGAAATGTGGATAATGTAGAGTGAATGAAGATTGTTCGTTATAATATTGTGAAAGTTATTATAGATATTTGGGAGTTGATATATGATATGAGGAAAGTTGTATAAGCAAAGGAAATGCTGCCCAATTTTCTCTAGCTTCAATCAAGTATGCTTAAGCTATCGATTATCTAATGTCAGTATAAAACTCCATTGAAGGTAGAAATGAGAACATTCGAGAAGAACGTTCAAGCGATAGAGTAGCTAAACGAAAAGGTATGTAAGGCTAGTCCCTCCTTTCTAAGGCATGAATCTTATGACATGATTTTTTCTTATTCTCCATGATGTTCTCATACTCCGGAAATTATGAGTCAATGTTCATGAAGAGCCTTATATGAGACGAAGTAAGAGATACGTTATGAGTATGATAATGATATGATCTTACACACAAAACTAATGATCCCAGTTATGATTAATTGATGTCGTTCTTTATGCTACACTCACCTTCTATGCTAATTCCTTCAAGGTGAGGCAGAATGCTTATGAAACTCCATAATGGAATCGGGGTTCACGACCTTATGTCACCCCGATAAAGATATGGTTATCTTTGAGTTCCTATGCATGCATTATGATGAGAGATGATGATGATAATGATGCTATGACGAGTTCGATATTCTTATTCTTATGATCTCATGAATGTTGCTTCTTGTTGTTAGTCTCACCTCATGTTTTTAGTTCCTTCAAAGTGAGACATGATGATTATGATTATTCCATAACCTAATCGGAGGTCCGACCCCGTCGCTCCGATAGATTGATAGCTTATATTTGAGCTCTCGTGCACGCATTGGCTTATGTATGTAAAATTACACCGTGTCTATATGGCACGGGCAACACCGCTAAGGCGGGCGGCTTATAGATGATTACATCGTGTCTATATGGCACGGGAAGCACCACTAGTGGGCGGCGTGAGATGACTATCCCGGACGCGGGCTAGTAATGACATGTGATTCAGACAGTTTATGTATGATATGATTTAAAAGGTAAAAGTGCGCATGCATGATTCCGCCCTAGAGGCGAGTTTCGCTTATCCTTTCTTCTTATGCTTTCTATGTTTCATTATTATGTTGCTACATGGTTTTCATACTCGGTACATTTTTAAATGCGACGTCCCACCGTTGGACGATGTGTTCATACCAGCGGGTAGACGGGGAGGCGATCCGGATTCATGAGCTATCGGCGGACGCCGAGACAGCACTCCATTGTTCTGGAGGTGCCATTGCTTATGATTTTATGTATATATATTTTGGGCACGACGGGGTCCTGTCCCATCCATATGTCTAGCACTCCAGTAGAGGCTCGTTGATACGCATGTGTGGGTAGTATGGTCTCACGATTTCCCACATGTATATATGTATTATTTTGATAGCCAAAGGGCTTATGTATATAAAAGTAATTATATTTGAAGGTGAAAATAGTTTTCCCTATGATTAGAAGCATGAGGATAATGAATGAGCGCAGGATGAGTAGGATGACTAGTAGTATGAGTGGTGCTCGGTGGTTAGCCCCGGGTACCCGTCATGGCCCCTAGTAAGGTCGTGACAAAAGTGGTATCAGAGCAGTTCAGTCCTAGAAAGTGTCTACGAGCCGTGTCTAGTAGAGTCTTGTTTATGGTGTGTTGCGCGCCACACTAATAAACAGGATGCTACAGGGCATTTAGGAAAAATGACCATTCTTATTGTTATGAGATCATGCGATAGAGCCGTGTTATAAGATTTCCTCCTCCCTACTGGTGCGTTTATGGTTTTAGCAATGTTGACGAAAGGAAAAGTTACCGCAGCCCAGAAGGGCAAGGCAGTGATTGCAGAACGGCTTGAACGGGGGCCATCTACGGATAAGGAGAAGAGTGAACCCCAAAATAAGGCCCTATCTCGGTTTTCCCATACTTCGCCCACTTTCGAGGATCAGAGGGGAGCCTCAATTTTAGCTCCCGCACCTCCAGTCCCTCCTCCAGATGCTTCGGGCCACGAGATGATACAAGTCATTCTTTTACTTACTCAATTAGTAGCCGCTCAAGCTCGACAGCAGGGTGTGGGCCACGGTGTGGGTTGGAGAAAGGGAGTTAATTCTTCAGGGTTTGATCATGAGTTTAGGGGCGCTCCGAGACAACAATTCCCTAGGCACTCAGTTCGTTCAACAACTTGTACTCCTCCACAGTTTCCTGGACCCAGGTTTGATGGATCTACTTATTCTAGGCCACCCTAGAGTCTCGGAGTTTCTAGTTCTCGGATTCAAAGTGGTTCCAGTCAGGAGAGGTCACCGGTACCACGATGTACTCAATTTTGCAAGTTACATTCTGGACCGT
Organism: Lycium ferocissimum; assembly: GCF_029784015.1. Classification (NCBI taxonomy): domain Eukaryota; kingdom Viridiplantae; phylum Streptophyta; class Magnoliopsida; order Solanales; family Solanaceae; genus Lycium; species Lycium ferocissimum. The sequence continues at coordinate 70,853,256 of NC_081345.1, forward strand.
GCCTCTTGGGCTCGGATGTTTGTTATACCTGTGCTCGGCCAGGACATCTCAGGCGTGACTACCCATGAAGGCGTGGTAGAGATAAGGTTCGACCTATGGGGTTAGTAGCTGGCTCTTCATCATCGGTACGCCCTCCGAGGCAAAGGCCGCAGATATCAGCAGGCTGTGATAAAGATCATAGAGGAATGCCCAGTCCAAGTGGATCCCAGCACTATACCTATGCATTATCTGGGCGACAGGATCTTAAGTCTCTCCCTGATATTGTCCTAAAGTATCCTTTTATGATATGTACGCATCGATTGATTTGGGTCCTACGCTGTCATATATTACTTCTGATGTTATTGACTGTGTTGGGGTAAAGTCTGAGCCAATCAAAAAAATTGAGATGTCTATGCTTGTTAGTGACCCAGTGATAGCGTAATCATGATTTATGAATAAGTTGCTTGACCGTGTGTAGAAAATATATGCATACATATATTGGAGTTCTAGACAGAGTCTGCAGGTACAAATTATGAGACGAGATTTATGACTTACATCCTTCTATGATAAACAGTTTTGTGCTGCTGAGTTGCATATTATATGTGTTTTGATATGTGTCCTATTAAGGCAGGAGATGTGTTTTCTGGGCTATGTGCAGGTTTGGGATTGTTATGTTTGCGAGAGAAACTCTGCCAAAATTTTCCCCAGCAATCTAAAGGAAATTGCGGGAACTATAGACAAAATTACCGTGAAAAGAAGAAGAGGCCAGCAACGAGTGATTAAGGACGAAACTAGCGTTTAAAATGCAGGATAGACATAGCGAGCATGCTTTATACTAAGGGAATGATGAATGGGTTAGGATGGAATAAAGAACATGGGAAAAGAGAATGACGTGCTCGGAATAGAAAGAGTTTTTATATACTAAGGAGGATTGAAGGGATAAGCACTCTCGAAGGAGTTGTAAGTTATAAAGTTTGGTTAGTTCCCTTCGTTTTGGGAGATATTAAGTTATGAGATAAACTTGACGTGTATGTGTAAGCCGATGCACGATGCGCTGAATCAAATTATTAAGCTATGCTTCGCCTGAGGAATATAGTGGGAGAGACTTTCAGGTCACTATAAGCTAACCTGAATGACTTTGACGATACTTTGAAAAGAGAGATTAGAAGAGATGTGTTCACAAAAGCTCCTTGCCTAGCAATTGGATGACCTTATGATCGTGGTTGTGTTCTGGGTGTAGTTTAAGTTATGCCTCCGGGAATTTGCTGGGATGATTATGCGGCAAGGATTTGCTATTATAGCTATGAGGAGTCGCAAAAATGAGACAAAGTGATCAGTGAAACAAAAGGATGACCAGTGATGAACGCTTAGTATATGTAATGTACGTGGTAAAAGTGTTAGAAACAAAGGAGGAAAGGTAGGAGCGAGGCAAATAGGAGGGAAGCCCACTAGAACAGTAACTCGATAAACAAAAGGTGGAAGAGAATAAAACCCTGTGGATCTTCTAGTACTACGAAGAAATAGTAATGGGTGTCGTGAAGTGATTGAGATTTTAATCAGGCCGTGAGAGCGGCGTGGCTAACTAAATTATGATCCAAAGTATGGAATCGACTATGGAGTAAAATATCTTATGTGTGAAGAAAAACTTTACCCAACATCTTTTTAGAGAATTCTACAAAGACCATGTATTACCCCGTCATCAATATGTTGAGATAGTAGGGGACAGAACCGCTATGGCAGGGTGAACTGATCAGTTGAATCTTAAGTTGTAGATGTATCAAAAAAAAAAAAAAAAAAGAGTCAACAATACTCAATGTTTAGGACTATTGTTTTATGAATGAAATCATTCGAGAAAAAGGATGAGAATTAAGATAAAAGAAGAAACAAGGTTTGATTGTGAATGATCAATGAACTGACTTTATATATATGTCAAGACAACAACAAATGGAGTCGCATCCCCAGTGAGTTAAGAGAGGGTAAGTTGAGGACGATACGGTATAGAGAGCATAGAGTGGATATGAGTTATATTAGTGGAAATGGCGAGCATACAAGATGATCTGTAGGTGTTGATAGAAGTAATGAAAGAAACATAGGGCTAAAGGCAATCCCCTTATAGTTGATAGTGGTGGCAATAAGCGGGTAACCAAAAGAGACCATCAAAGAAGTAACCTTTGACTATCCGAGGCGATATGACCGTTGAAGGCGTAAGAATGAGATGATACAGGATATGGGCTGTAGAACGTAGGACGGGCAGAGTATCTAACACGGCAGTCGTACAATAATAAATAAAATACAGGGTAGAGTTAACAGATGTGCGTATGACGGAAGAGCAGTATTAATCCCAAGAAGATACATCACGTGAGTATCGCGGCTTCAGCTCAAGCGTAAGGTAGACAGAAATAAACTGGTGTTTCCTTATAATAAGGGCTCATACGAGTGATTCTATAGCGAGGATTTATAGGTGATGAGGGTAAGATTCAGACTAACAGGGGGGAAGTGAATGATGGACTGAGATGGCAAGCCAAGTGCAACGATCCTGCGAGCAAGTTGCATGGATGCGAAGTTTCAATGTCGCATAACAATTTAGGAAGCATTGTACAGTGAAATCCTTAAAGGCAGAGTGCTTGATTCAGAATTTAGTAATGCCTTTGCCAACGGGAAGGTGCGGCGCTAACAATAAGAATGGGCCAAAATGGAAATGAATTATTTAAAAGAGAGCAAATACTAGATGGTAGCAACTTACATTCAGAAGGAAAGGATGTGTATGATCATTTAGAAGAGAAAGTTTATGGATTATGTGAGAACTTGAAGCTTAAAGTAGTCAAACACGAAGAAATTAAGGCTGCATAGAGCAGTAACTGCAGAAAGATAGATTTGGGAGAGAAACCGAAAACGAGCAGTGGGGATAAAGAAGGAAATAAGGAGTAAACTTGTATAAGACAATTTCGTGGTACTAGTCAAGGATGAGGATGAGTCTAGAGCTGAAACAGGCATGGCAACTGTAAAGGATCACATGAGCTACCTATGAAAATTTGTCAAAATGCTTGGTTCTCTATCAGTGTCTGAAGATCGATACATTTCAAAAAGATTTAAGGATGATTATTGGGAGAATTTACGAGAATTTCTTGTTGCCCTCTCAAATAGTTTTGAGGTGTTGAAGGAAGAAATGATGTAAGCTTGATGAAGATATTAAGAAAGAATGTGGAAGTAGAAGAGATGCATTGGAAAGTGAAAGAGGGTATGAATCCCAAGTACACGCATTTACCTCCACCCCCCCCCCCTCCCCGCCCCCGGAAGGGATTCAAGGTGAGACGTCAACATTTCGAGTTATGTATGTTTTCTTCTTATGCTTTTGGGTCGTAAGTGGCCAAACTTTATTGCTATGCTGTTGTGGCCCTGTGAGGCATTGTTATATGGGCTGTGGTGACAGGATGGTAGTGTCATATTACAAGGGAAACTCTGGCTAAATTTTCGTAGAATTCCCGAGAACTTAATATTCGAGGACGAATGTTCTAAAAGGGGAGAAGAATGTTACACCTCGGAAAAATTTCATGTTGATGCACAGTCAATAGATTAATGAAGGGCACAGAGTATACGAAGTTTCGATAAGTAAGAAATAATATTTGGCGATCCTAATTGAGATTTCAAAGACATTCGAGGTAAGAGAAGAAAATTTGCCAATAAAGGCAAGGTATACGCTATGTATTGGAAAGGATGTACGAGTGTTGAGTTAGTGATGACTTAATGATATCTTGGAGAAGAGTTATAACATCACTTGGATTGCTATTGAGGTGTTAAACAAGTGTTAAGAAGGTTCCATAAGGATTGGAGATCAAACGAGTCGACAAGAATGAATTTCGGAAAGTTGGGCAACATACGGTCCAACATACAGACCGTATAAAACATACTGGCCGTATGTTCTGCCCAGAATAGGGGCCTTCACTGGACCAAACATACGGTCAGACATACGGTCCATATAAAAGATACGGACCGTATGTTCATGTCGGGACAGATTTTAAAATTTGATATAAGGACCCAATCTCATTCAATTCATTTCATTTTCTCATTCCACACTTCAAGAACTCTCTAGAAAGCTCTCCATCCTTCTTCCACAAGAACTCAATAGAAATTTATGATCAACTTCATCAAACCAAGAAAACCAAGTGTAAGAAACTCATTGGAGTTCATCCAAGTCAAGAAATTCCATTGGAAGTGAACTAGGGTTTTGGCTCAAGTGAAGTATTTCCACTCAAAGTTCATTCCTACACTATCTAAGGTAAGTTTTATGATCATTCCATGCTGTTTAAGATTTTGAGAGGTTGAAAGACATAGATTATGAAAGGAGATAGAAAACGGGTTACAAAGATGAGAATAATGATTGTTCGAGTAGTAGCTTGGAATGAGTCATGATTCTTGATATGTTGTAATTATGATTATGTTATAAATGATATATGTGAGAAATGTAATAGTGAACTATGACCCCGATTATGGAGGAATTGAAGTGAAATTGTGAAACGTGGATAATGTAGAGTGAATGAAGATTGTTGGTTATAATATTATGAATGTTATTATAGATGTTTGGGAGTTGATATATGATATGAGGAAAGTTGTATAAACAAAGGAAATGCTGCCCAATTTTTTCTAGCTTCAATCAAGTATGCTTAAGCTATCAATTATCTAATGTTAGTATAAAACTCCATTGAAGGTAGAAACGAGAACATTAGAGAAGAACGTTCAAGCGATAGAGTAGCTAAACGAAAAGGTATGTAAGGCTAGTTACTCCTTTCTAAGGCATGAATCTTATGACATAATTTTTCCTTATTCTCCATGATCTTCTCATACTCCGAAAATTATGAGTCTATGTTCATGAAGAGCCTTATATGAGACGAAGTAAGAGATACGTTATGAGTATGATAATGATATGATGCTTCTACAAAGCTAATGATCCCAGTTATGATTAATTGATGTCGTTCTTTATGCTACACTCACCTTATATGCTAATTCCTTCAAGTGAGTTAATGCTTATGAAACTCCATAATGGAATCGGGGTTCACGACCTTATGTCACCCCGATAAAGATATGGTTATCTTTGAGTTCCTATGCATGCATTATGATGAGAGATGATGATGATAATGATGCTATGACGAGTTCGATATTCTTATTCTTATGATCTCAGCTTAATGTTCGCCTACGTTGTTAGTCTCACCTCATGTGTTTAGTTCCTTCAAAGTGATCCATGATGATTATGATTATTCCATAACCTAATCGGAGGTCCCCTGTTACATCCCGCATTTTGTACGTTGGAATGTTGAAAGACAACTTGCGGGCAATTAAGGGCAAGGCCATTTTCCGGTTTTGCTTTAATGCGCAAGTCGCTTGTAAATATTATGGGCATGGAATATTGAGGGCAAATGCGGAATTTAGAAGTTTCTATTAGTTCATGAAATTTTTGGAAAGCTAATGTGGTCGTGGGTCCCACTTGTGCCTTGACCACTTGTTGCAAGCCATGCAATAAAGCATGTGTTCATCTTATGTTTGGTGGCCAAAAATATATTGTGGACAAGGATGACAAGGCAAGAATTCATCTTTTGTCATTTGGAGAATTCTAGAAATTTGAAGAAATATTGGAGGGAAAAGAAAGAAAGAAAAAAAAAAAAAAGAAGAAAGAAGAGCACATGGCCGGCCATGTGCTTGGTCAGCGTGCATGGCCATGTGTCTCCACTTATATATATATGTGTGTGTGTGAAGATTAGAGGGCAAGCCTTCATTTCCACCTCCTAGAAATTTCAAGAAAACATGAAAAAAAAGAAGGAGAAATCAAATAAGTAGGGGCTGGCCGAACCAGCCCCATGGGGAGTGATCAAGAAAATTTTGTTTCTTCAAGCTTTCCTACTAATTAAAAGGTCCTCTACACCATGGAGTAATTGTTTGGACATGTAAAACACTCTTTCTTGCAACCCATGAAGCTAGCCGAATGAAAGAGGTGGAAGGAAAGGTGAGGTTCTATCCTCTTTTGTATGTTTTATGAATGTTTTGGACGTGTTGTGATATGTAGAAATGAAGGAAACCATGAAACTATATTTTTTGAAGTTGTAGCCGTATGTGTGTATGGTTGTGTGGGAATAAAGAACTAATTGTAGTCAACATGTTTGTGTGTTGTTGTAATGCGTAGAAAATGAATGAAACTCATGAAATTGTGTGTGTGGAGGTTTGCCGTGTATGGGCTGGTTTGGGGCTGCCATGTTGAACTAATTTTATGTAATATTTGGTTGTTGTTTATTGTGGATTAGGTGATGAAAATGAAGGTTTAATAACTCAAGTTGAAGTTGTAATGGTCATGGGCTGTTTTGGGAGCCAACATGATTTGAATATAGTTCCTTGCTTTGATGAAAATAATATTGTTAACGTATGGAATTGTTGATATAGTTTATGAATTTGAAAGAAAGAATTAAGTCGTTATTGTTCTTGTTGAAATTGGAAGGTTTCGGGTAAGATTGGATGTTGGTTTGGATATCTTGAACTACCTATCGATATTATATTATGATTGTTGGTTGATATTTTGGCAGAGTTTCATTCTCGGGTTGTTGTTGTTGATTGAAATTGGCCAAGTTGAACTTGGTGGGATGGAGTAGTTACAAGGGAAGTGCTGCCGAAATTTCGGTAGATAAATGATTACTTTGAATTCCAACTTCTAGATGCTCAATTGACATTTGGTAAATGTGACCAAATCGTAGATTTTGGCGGATTTGCAGCTTGGATTTGGAGTAGCAGAAGGAGCAGAAAGAGGTATGTAAGGTCTCACTTTCCTTCTTTGGCATGTTTTAGACATAATAGGCTTGAATACGGGCCTCGGGGACAATTCCTTTCCTAGAAATCCGAGATTGAAATTAGCTACTATTCATTCAGTAAGATTGAAGTAAATGTTCATGAATGGTTGAAAGAAAGGTCTAAACACTTAGAACTTGCATGATTAGGATCCGATTACCCTAAAACTCCCATAAGTATTGTCGTGAAACGTATCATACGTAAAGCGTGTACACCACCTCATTTGATCCGAGGTGGGCCCACTATTCCCGAATTCCCTCCTATTGTTCCATTAGGCTTATTTCCGTACTATAGTCAATGAAAGTTCTTGGTTATTATCCCGATGCGCCAGACAATAGCTGTTTTAACTAAACCCTTGACCCCAATGCATGATTTTCCTTACTAAAAAGTTTACAAGTGTTTTCTAAAATGTTTATTTTTCTTCAAAAACCAAGCTTTACAATATTGAAGGTCTTAAGGACGAAAACGACGACTATGGCTCTATGATGATACGATGATAATGGTGATGCCAGACATGAGAAGAAGTCTATGATGAGAACGCCCAGGGATATGTTCTTACTACGAATATGACGATATGAAATGTCAAGCTATTTTTGAATGATGACTATGTTCAAAGGTTTTAAAGTAAACGAAATGATGTCTTATGATCCCGTCCTATGATTTCTCATGAAGTTACTCTCGATTGATAGTCTCGCCTTATTATTAGTTCTTTCGGTGAGATAAAGTGCCGTGGTTATTCCATAATAAAATCGGAGGTTACCGACCTTACGTCACTCCGATAGCGTTATAGCTTTTCTTTGGGCTCCCTTGCATGCTATGGTATATGTATATATATGTATATGGGGAAGATGGGGAGCAGGGCAGAGCGCTATAGACGCTGGGTTATACACGGTACATGTAGCCGTATTCAGCATGACATCATCCCGGACGCGGGACACATACATCTGTATTTATGGTTAAATGGATCGTCGACGCCGGCACACAAGACATTACATGATATATTTTCTATATACATGAAAAAGAAATGCTTATCAAAGACAGCTTAGCATGCATGGCATCCGCCCCGAGTGGCACACACATGTACAGGTTACTCCGTTATCCTATGATACAGACTATGTTTCCATACAGTTATTACTCATGCACAGGTTACAGTTTTACATGTGATATGTTCCATATGTACAGATACAGCTTCCCATGATATGTCTCATATGTACAGAACACTCTCCTTACACGATATGCTCTACAGCTCTTACTATGTTGTTACTGTTCATGCCTTACATACTCAGTACAATGCTCGTACTAACCCCCTCTGCTCCGGGGGCTGCGTTTCATGCCGCGCAGGTACTCCCAGACGGATAGCAGCCAGGATAGACTTTGTGTTAGTTCATTATAGAGATGTGCTTTCCCATAAGGAGAAGTCACAATTCGATGTCTCTACGGATGGAGTCCTCAGATATCAAGGAAGATTATGTGTTCCGAATGTAGCAGGGTTACGTCAACGGGTCTTGGAAGAAGCCGATTACTCTCGTTATTCCGTCCATCCAAGAACGACAAAGATGTACCATGATCTTAAATCTATATATTGGTGGGACGGCATGAAAAGGGATATAGCGGAGCTTGTGGCCCAATGTCCAAATTACCAACAGGTTAAAATAGAGCATCAGAAGCCGGGAGGATTACTGCAAGCTATAGAGATCCCAACTTGGAAATGGGAGGCCAATATGGACTTCATTACAGGCTTACTCCGTTCACGGCGTAAGTATGATTCTATATGGGTGATAGTAGATAGACTCACGAAGTCCGCTCATTTTCTGCCAGTCAGAACGACGTATTCAGCAGAAGATTATGCAAAGTTATATATCAAAGAGATAGTGCGACTTCACGGGGTTCCAGTGTTTATTATTACGGATAGAGGAGCACAATTTACGGCTAATTTCTGGAGGTCCTTCCAAGAAGGTTTGGGAACGCAGGTGAGGCTTAGTGCAGTATTCCATCCGCAAACTGATGGGCAGGCGGAGCGCACTATCCAAACCCTTGAAGATATGCTAAGAGCATTCGTGCTAGATTTTGGAGGCAATTGGGATGATCACCTGCAACTTATCGAATTTGCGTACAACAATAGATATCACTCTAGTATTCAAACGGCCCCATATAAAGCACTGTATTGGGAGGAAGTGTAGATCGCCTATTGGATGGTTCGAAGTGGGAGAGACAAAGTTAGTGGGCCCAGATTTGATTCAGCAGGCAGTAGAAAAGGTCAAGCTTCTTCAAGAACAACTACTAACAGGTCAGAGTCGTCAGAAATCCTATGCAGATAACCGTCAGTGAAACTTTGAATTCAAAGTCAATGATTGGGTGTTCTTGAAAGTATCACCGATGAAAGGTGTTATGAGATTTGGCAAGAAAGGAAAGCTTAGTCCTCAGTATATTGGACCTTACGAGATCATGCGCAAGGTAGGCCAAGTAGCATATGAGTTGGATTTACCTCCAGAATTAGAATCAGTCCACCCAGTGTTTCACGTATCCATGCTACACAAGTGTGTTGGAGATCCCTCCAGGATCGTGCCTGTAGACGACGTGCAAGTCTAGAAGAAACTGTCCTATAAGGAAGTACCGGTTGCTATTCTGGATAGGCAAGTCCGAAGGCTTAGAACCAAGGACCGAGTCAAAGTCCTGTGGAGGAATAATAACATAGAAGAAATGACTTGGGAAGCTGAGGAAGAAATGAATTCAAGGTACCCGCATTTATTTCCGCCTCCAGAAAATGTGCAGACAGAGCCATCAGTACCCTCAGGTATGTAATGCTTCTCTAAAATGATTTCTTGATCGAATTTTGGATTGTTATGACAAGACAATAGTGGTACAGTTACAGGGGAAACTCTGACAAAAATTTTTTGAAGTCCGTAAGAGTTTAACATTCGAGGACGAATGTTCCTAAGGGGGAGGAATGTTACACCTCGCAGTTGGCACGTTGAGATTCGCTAGGTGACAGACATACTATTGTGGGTGCGGGATGGTAGTTGAGGATGTACGAGGTTATATATATGTGTTCATCCTATGATTATTAGGGTTAAGGTTGTATAATAGGTCATCGAAAGGTTGGACGACAAGGAAATCAGAGCGCTAAGGTGGGGCCCATATGTCCGGGTCTTATGAAGGACATATGAAAAGTATTATGAGTAGTACACGGGAAGTTGAGTAAGTCTTAAGAAGGACCCTTAGGTCAAACATGGGTGTAAGCCCTCTCAAAGGATAATGTAAGGAGATGTTTTCGGACGATCCGACTTGAAAAGGCCAAAACGCCATTATAAGTTTGGAGTTTGGAAACGCGCCCAACATGAAAGTTGTAGATAATTGAAATAGATTTTAACCATAAGTCGTGGGCTCTCATACGATATCGGGATCATACCTTATGCGCGTCTTAAGATTGGCTGTCAGGGCAGGGAATTAACCCTGCGCGAATGCGCCAGAAGGTGCAAACGCGCCAGGGCAAGAACCTGCAACTCAGCGCGAACCCGCCACATGACGGCGCGAACGGCTAAGTAAATTTTAAGTCAGTCCAAGCAAGACCTGGACCATTATAAAAAAGGGTTCACCCCCCCCCCCCATTTCTCGGACCAAAAACACCCCAAAACCTCTCAAAGTCTGTGGAAACATCCCCAAACTTCCCACACCTACTTTTAAGACAAAACCAGGTATAATTCCCGAATCCCGGCCCGAGTAACATATAGTTGTGGTTCTAAAATCGTATAACGGCGTGTGGTGGCCTAAACTTAAGGTGGAGAAGTGAAGATACAGCAATATTAACGGGAGAAAGGTATGAATCTTCTATTATTAATATTAATTTTGGTTCCTTTGCGGAGATAGAGCTGTTAAATAGCTGTAAAATAATTCCTTTGATGGAAATATGGGATAAACACCATATGGGATGTTTATGAAGTATTTTGGGTGTTGAGAATATTATGGTTGACATTGGAATTATTATTGTTGTTGTTGGTTCTTTGAATTGGGATTTCGGGCTAGGCATATAAACAGGGGAAATGCTGCCTGATTTTCAGCAGAATATAAAATAGTTTAATTTGAAAAATTCGGACAAGTGTGTGATAATGATTCTAACATTAGTGTGAATCCTCTCGAATGTAGATTTACGAGCTCGAGCGGATAAACGTAGCTAATAGGAGGTTGAGCAGGTATGTTAAGGCTTATACCTTTCTTTCAAAGGCATGATTCCTGTGGTACGATTTCATAAATGTTTTCATAACTTCTTTGTTTCCAAAGCTAGATGTTTATGACTCAAAAGAATGATTCCTTTCCCAATAACCCACAAATGTTTTTCTGAAATGCTCGCATTTTCCAAACCAAAGGTTATGATTATTTAAACTTTGTGATAATAGCGACGAACATGTTGTTACGATGATAATGGTGATGTCAAAAGTGAGAATATTTTCTACAATGATTATGTTGATGATGTTTTTTTATAGATAAACGTCTCAAGTTATGAGATCGATATTTTTATGAGATTATTGAGCTATTTTCGTGACTTTCTCAATTTTATTCATTGTTGTTGGTCTCACCTTATAATAATTGTTCCTTCAAGGCGAGATAGAGCGATGATGACTATTCCATAATATAATCGGAGGTTACCGACCTTACGTCACTCGGATAGAGTTATAGCTTTCCTTGGGCTCTCATGCATGCTGCTTATATGATATATGTATATGTATATGGGGAATATGGGAGAAAGGGGCGTGGCGCTATAGACGCATAACCACCTGATCAGTTGGTATAATATGATATCATCCCAGACGCGGGATATATGGTTAAATGGATCGAGCCGTTTGTTCCTTGGCACTACTATGTATATATGTATATATGTGCATATATGGATCGGGCTGCACATTCCGCAGCACTAAGCATGCATGGTATCCGTCTTAAAGGCACTCAGACGTACAGGTTACTCTTTTATCTCACGATATTCTCTATATTTCCATTATGTTATTATTCATGATTTGTATCCCTTACTATGTTATTATTCATGCCTTATATACTCAGTACATTCCTCGTACTGACATCCCTTTCCATAGACGCTGTGTTCATGCCCGCAGGTAAATAGGTAGACGCGTCTGACTCCTAAGAGCTCCACCAGCGGGACATTGAAAGCGCTCCAGTTGTTCCGGAGCTTCAGTTTATTGGTACTACTCTTAAGTACATATTTGGGAGCGGTGAAATCCGCCCCCTCCTTGTGGATATATGTATCTTATTTAGAGGCTCGTAGATAGACGAATGTGGGTAGATGTTTCATAATTTTGTCCGTCCTTGTTGTTATATAATGTTTTGGTGAAGCTTATGGTCATACATTTACGAATATGCTATTGATGACTATGTTGAGTAAATTATGTATGAATTGTTCATATGACCCACTTAGTCGGGAAAAATGGAATGTTATACAGAGGTGCTCGGTAGGTTAGTGCCGTGTACCCATCATGGCCTCCAGTGGGGTCGTGACATGGATGCTCCCCTTCTGCCCCTACCGCGGCCTGCTGGAATCTGGGGAGCTTGCCCTACCGAGCGCACGGACGAGGAAGAACCAGCTTCTGATCTTGTAGGCTGAGCCCCAACTCTACCACCTATCGGTGGATAATCACGCATCATGTGCCCTACCTGACCACTGGCATAACAAGCATCTGGACCTTGGCAACACTGACCGGAATGTAATCTACCACACTGGCTACATCGCGGCACCGGTGGTCTCCGCTGGCTAGGAACTCCTCCAAACTGAGGACCTGAGACTCTCGAACTCTGACCCGGACCAGAATAATTGAGGCGATCAAATCTCCTGCCCGCAAACCGATGAGGTGCACTCGTCATGAACTGGCCTGAAAATCTGGAATATTGTTGCCGCTGACCCCCTCTATACTCACTACTAGCACCGGCATTCGGCCCTCTTCTCTCGTCCTCTATCAATATCGCGCTCACCCTCTCGCGATCGTTGTCGCTCTTCCAAATTCTGGGCATGAGCCTGAAAAAGGGAAATGTCCATCCCCTCCTGTAGTGAAGCCGTCAAACAATCCTTGAATAAATGTGGCCCTAAGCCATTCACAAATCTATGTACTCTACTCTCATGTCAGCCACCATAATTGTAGCATATCTAGCCAATGAATTAAAGTGAAGACCATACTCCCGGGCACTCACATTCCATACTCCCGAGCACTCATATTCCCTTGCTTAAGATTCAAGAATTTATCAGCTCTGGCCCGACGAACCTCAGGAGGCAAATAATGACAAATAAAAGCTTTCACGAACTCTTGCCAAATCGGGGGAGGTGCATCCTCTCCTCTTGAAGAAATCCAAAGGACCGCTACGTCCCGGAGTCTATAAGAAGCCAACTCTATAGATTCAGTATCAGAGGCATGGATGATTCTCAACATCCTCAACATTTCATCTATAAAACCTTGTGGGTATTCATCCGACTTCGACCCGAAAAATTCTGGGGGATTTAAACTTATGAAATCACGAGCCCTTACACTAGTGGCTCTATCACTGGGACTCACACCTTGTCGTTGAGCCTGAGCGGCGACCAACTGAGTCAATAACTGAATAGCCTCAGTCATCTGTTGACCCGAAGCACCCGGTGGGGGAACTGGAGGCATAAGAGCCGGAGTAGAGAACCCTCTTTGTTTTTCTAGAATAGGCGGAGTGTGAGAGGTATTGGATGGAGCCTCATTATGGGATTCACCTTCTTTTATATTCATTGGTGGCTCCCTTTCCATCTGCCTTTCTGTCGTAGCCTTGCCCTTCTGGGCGGCTATGGCTTTCCTCTTTACCGGCATCGCTGAAATCATATCGCACAATTAGAGAAAAGGAAATCTTATAACATGGCTCTATCGTACGATCTAACAGGAAGAAAGACGGTCGTTTGTTACTAAATGCCCCGCATCCTCTTGTTTATAAGTGTGGCGCGCTTCACACCCATAAACGAGACTCTGCTAGACACAGCTCGTAGACACACCCTAGGACAGAACTGCTCAGATACCACTTTGGTCATGACCCAACTAGGGGCCATGACGGGTACCTGGAGCTGACTACCGAGCACCACTCATTACGCTTGTCATCATACCCATCCTGGACACATATAATATCTAAGGCAATACATAAATATACATAAGCCCTCACGGTTGCAAGAATGATATACAAAAATATACACTGATGTATTCATGAGACAACTACTATCCACACATATGTATCTACGAGCCTCTACTAGATCGAGACATAAGGACGGGACAGGACCCTGTCGTGCCCAAATATATACACAAAAGAATGTATCAACAAATGGCATCTCCGGAATGGTGGAGTGATCCTGTGAATGCTGCCGAATAGCTCCTAAGAATCTGGGCCGCCTCCTTGTCTACCTATGGGCATGAACACAGTGTCCATAGAAAGAAAAGAACGTCAGTACGAATAATGTACTGGATATGTAAGGCATACACAATAACATGATAAAGAGATGCAAGAATATAAGGCAAAGGGGTAACCCCTAACTGATTGCCTCTTAACGCGGAGTCATGCATGCTAACTCATATAATAAACAACTCCCAAACATCAACAACAACATCCACAATATCATGATCAATAAACTTGTTAAGCTAGATATTATTCAATTCTCAAAATTCCCTCTTCAAGTCATCCCTAACCATGGTCATCACCCAACGTCGTATTCATTCACATATAATGCTTCTTCAACACTCTTAATATCATTAATAACAAGATTATACTCATTTCATGTCAAGAACTATGATTCAAATCAAGTTACCATTCAAGAATTCCAATATTTTCATATTTGTACTCCATTTTCCACTTTCTTCCATAATCCAAATCATTCAACCATTCAATACTCTCAATAGCATGAAATGAACATAAAACTCACCTTTGACTATGTAGGAATGGGTTTTGGATGGAAATGCTTCACTTGAAGAAAACCCTAATTTCAATTCCAAGGAAATTTCTAGCTTCCATGAACCCTTGTTAGACTCCTTGCACTTGATTCCACTACTTATTGGTGTTTGATCTTGGATTCACCTTGAGTTTATGTTAATGAAATGTATGGAAGCTTGTAGAGGTTTTGAGAGAAGTGGAGAAGATGAAAAATGAAAAATATGAACTTGGGTCACATATTTATTCTTAGAGAAAAAGCTGTCCCGATCATGTTATACGGACACTTATACGGTCCGTATAACTTTATACGGCCCATATAAGTGACCGTATTCCACCATCGGGGATTTTCCCTTTCTATAAGGTTATACGGACCCTTATACGGACCGTATAAAGTTATACGGACCGTATAAGTGGTCATATAACTCCACTTTTCCGAAATTATTCCCGTCGTTTTGTTTGATCTCCAATCCTTATGGAACCTTCTTAACACTTGTTTAACACTTCATTAACAACCTAAGGAGCGTTATAACCCTTCCTCAAGACATTATTAAAGCAACATTAGCTCGATTCTTTCAAAAACAGGACTTATACTTTGCCTTCCTCAACGAACTTTCTTCTCTTGCCTCAAATGACTTTGGAATCTTAATTAGAATCAATGAGTACCCTTTATTACTTGTAGGAACATCGTATACTTCTTACCCTGCTTTAGTCTATTTACCGCACAACGACATGAAATTTTTACGAGGTGTAACACGTTTCGCAATAGGTCATGACATTGAAGGTTGCTTTATTATTTTTATTAGTGAAAAGAAATTCAAGGCGAAATATATTAGTATAAAACATGCATGTAACAAATGAAACAGTTTTAATAAACCGAGGCTTTCATTAATTAAAAATATTTAGAAGTACAAACTGTGGTCCTGGCTCAGACCAAGCCATTTCCATTTTTTAGAAAACATTACGAGGCATGTAAGTGATAAAAAGGGTGGATAATCGGGCCTCGAACGATTCTCTCCATTTTCAAAATAAATTCATCTTTCTCTACTGAAGAGCCAGTAGCGGGGTAGAGGTCTAGTTAGATAGCTGCTCGCCCGGTTCTGCCTCTCTGAGGCTGGGTGCGTCAGCACATTCTACCAGAATCACGCATCAATCTTCCCTTGGAATAGCATCCTTATCCCTTCTTCAATGTCAGCATCCTTAGGCACAAGCATTCTGTGGTGAAATGACTGGTACAGATTTGGAATGGGTTTGCAGAGATCTGCAACCTCTTGTTTCTTCTTGGTAGGCATCTCTTTCTCTGTTGGAATGTAACCAATCCCAAAGAGAAAATTATCTTGATGGATAGGAATGGGCTCAGTGATGCTTTACAAATTCTTCCCTATACCTTTTTCGGGTTCAAACCCATTCAGAATCATGGTAGAAGCAATCATTTTATAAATCACCGGCATGGGAGTTTCCATGGATTCTATCTTATGAGCTGCTTCTACTAACTCCACGACATGGAAATCTGTTCCTTTGGGTGTGGCTTCAATGACAGGTATAGAATTGTCTGGATAATTGTGCATCTTTGGCTTCTCCGTAGATCACCACTTCTTCCCCTTCCCTGACGAATTTTACATATTGATGGAGAGAGGATGGTACTGCCCCCTCCATATGAATCCATGGTCTTCCCAGAAGCAAATTGTAATTGGCGGGTATTTCTATGACTTGGAATTCAGTGGTGAACTCAGCATGTCCTATTTGAATATCTAAATCAACTACTCTGGTGGTGTCGCAACGTCCTCTGTCAAACGCTCTTATGTTTGTGTGGCTTTGACGAACCTTTCCCAGGTCATACCCTAGCTGAGTCAGGGTAGATTCGGGGCAAATGTTGAGTCCTGCCCCATTGTCAATTAATACCCGTGTTACCACTTTATTCTGACACATGATAGTGATGTGCAGCGCTTTGTTGTGATTTATGCCTTCTTTGGGCAACTCTTTCTCTGTGAAGGCAATTTGATGTTCCTCCATAACATGGGCGACTATTTCAGCCAGGTTTTCACTGTTTGTTCCAGCTGGAACATGAGCTTCCTCCAACACCTTCATTAGAGCCAGGCGGTGTTGGGGTGAACTTTGCAGCAATGCTAACATTGATATTTGGGCTGGCGTCTTCTTTAAATTCTCAACAATGGAGTATTCCTTCGGCTACATTCGGCGCCAAAAGTCTTCGGCATCACCTTCAGTGATAGTCCTTTTTTGGTTACCCTCCCTTCGGGTTGCCCAAGTCTTTAGGAGTATAACATCTCGCTGATCTTGTGATACCATCTGCGGTGACAACTTGGAGTACAAACTCTTTTCGAGGTGGCGCTGGAGTCACCTGAGCAATGTGTGTTGTCACTGGTGCAGGGATTAATACCTTGAATTGTGGGCGTTCTTGCAAGAATGTGTTCAAGTTCTTTCACAGAATCACGGATTATGGGCCTTCCTGCGACCCAGTCTTCTTCTCTCTCAATCGTGTGAATCACATTGTTGCCATGGTTTGGCAAAGGATTGGTGTTCACATTTGGAGGGGCCGTTTGGAGAACAATTTTTTTTTCGGTCAATAAGATCCTGTATCTTGTACTTGAGATTAATGCAATCCTCAGTGTTGTACCCTATGCCATTTGAGTGATAGGCACACATTTGGTCAGCTCGATAAGATCGGTTCTTTGGATCGACAACCTTTGGCGGAAGCACTTGAATCATTCCAGCCTCACTTAACCTTTTGAACAAATCGATCCAAGATTCCATCAGCGGAGTGAATACCCGAGGGGGTTTCCTCTAAATATTAGGACATAGCACATTATAGGCATTTGGTAGGGGTTGATTCTGGTAGGTATTGGGTTGGCTATTTTGTGGGGTACGATAATTTGGTTGTGGAGCGTAGTAATTTAGGGGAGGTGATTGGAAGGCATTTGGTGGAGCTTACTAGTTTTGGGGTGGTGATTGGAAGGTCAGTTGCGCGTAATATACGGGCACCGTATTGTAAGGGGTGGGTACGTAGGTATTTGGAGGAGGTGAAGCATATGCTTCCATCGAGAAATCTTCCCTTCTTTTGGGCTTAGGGGTGTGGGATACGCTAGCCACGTCTTCTTTCTTCTTTCGCATAAACCCGGTTGAACTTGAACCAGTGGATTTTTGAGTCATGCTTATGATTCGGCCGGTTTTGAGACTGTCTTCTATGGCCTCACCCATTTTGAACAATTCAGAGAAAAGTCTCCCCTCCATTGAAAGCATTCTATCATAGTAGTTCGTATCTTGTGAGCGGTTAAAAATCGACATAAGTTCTTCCTCGCCCATAGGAGGTTGTACTCGAGCAGCCTCCGTTCTCTACCTGCTTTCAAATTCGTGGAAGTTCTCGGTGGATTTCTATTTCACTTTCTCCAAATAATATCTATCCGGCACAGTCTCCATATTAAAATAGAATCTTTCCATGAAAGCAGCAGCCATGTCTTCCCATGTGACCAACGACGTATTTCTTGCACCGTGAACCATTCCAAGGCTTTTCCTGTCAAACTTCTGTTGAACAACCTCATGATGAGCACTTGATTGTCTCGGACACCGACCAACTGGTTGCAGAAGTCCCGCAGGTGCACTTTAGGATTGCCCATCCCTTTAAACAATTTGAATCGGGGTACTTTGAAGCGTTCGGGTAAATCCAAATTGGGATGCATGCAAAAATCGTTATAGCTTTAGACTTGTGCCAATGAGGGTAGTCCTCATAGATCGTTCCAACATTGCGGTCATCTTCTGCTCAAGCCTTTCTTTCTATTTTTCCTGCTTGGCCTTCCATGCCTTTTTCATCACTTTATAGTTGTCAATTTCTTGATTGGGCGAGAAGGTACCTGGCGTGACAGGCATATGGAAAGATACAGCAGGGCAAATTCGGGTAATAGGGGTGCTTTTATCAGTTGGTAATGGGGTGATGCTTTGTTGTATAGTGATGCCAGGATGGGTATTTTGTGGTGCTAGGTAAGATGGGATAGAGTGGGTGGTCTCTAGAATTTGGTTGGTGTTATGTGGTGGTGGGATATGGCTCGAGGCACCAATGTTTCCATCAATTGAGTTAAATGGCATGGTGGTCATAACAGACCTAATGGGGAAGTGATCTGGTACTAGTGAATTCAGAGATGGAAAAAATGGTAGAGGCCTTCTTTCTTCAGCAGGGGCCTCTCGGGCAGCATTAGCAGCTTTGTTTCGCGCCACTTCCTCTTGAAGATGGGTGATTTTTTCAAACATCATTTTCATGACGTCTTCAGTAGGAGATGATTCGGGCAGCTCGCGCAGAGGTGATTCTCTGAGAGCGATGTCAGTAGGGGTAGTTTCGTTCTTCGAAGTACAAGTCATTTTCTCTTTTCTTTTGTCTTGTAGGGATGAGGATGCTATTACAACTTTAGACCTTGTGAAGTATGCCAGTGTGAACACGAATCAACTTATCTTTCTATAAGAAAAGAATAACTCAAAAGCAAACAAAGTTAGTTCCATCAGATAAAAAAGAAAATTAAGATATCACGTATAGATGGCAGTTTAAAACACTTAGCACAGAAAGGATCATATGATTGATTCAAATGCTCAATTGATCTCTTGTACCGATTTTGGGTACTTGGATTTTGTTTGAGTGAGGGGGATATAATATTTATAATATATAAGGACCGAGTCTTACCTAGATTACCTACGTATCCCTCCGGGGGAAGTCAGGCCCTTCCGTAGTTCGGTTTACATAAAAATAAACTTAAACCTACCCGTGACCGAGCACGATGAGGGCTTCTCGCATATCCCTCCTTGGGACGTACGGTCGGCGCGGTCCGTTTACACAAAGGGGGGGGGGGGAGGGGGAAAAATCCATGTTAAATACAAAAATGGGATCCCCCTAAAACTACCCACAAGCGACCTTTCTTTTGAGGTCAATATAGGTTGTTTGTCTGTTCAACCTTTCCTGGCCCTAAGGCTCCCAAATCCTAATACTGAGAATGTAGCACCAACCAAAGGGCGCCCTTGTGGACCAAATTTTCTAACTCAAACTTGAATGCATCACATTCTTCTATGTCATGCCCTAAAGCTCTCGAATGATACAGACACATTTTGCGGCAGCCAACTCCTACGGTTTGGGCCCTTCTGGTTCTGATGGGGCTAATCATCCCAATACTGACCAATTTCTGGAAGATCTTTTTGGCATAAAAGTCCCTGAATACCGTGAAGTCGTAATGCCAAATATGAGTGTTCTGGGTAATCCCTTCGGTTGGGATAATGTTGTCATGGACCAACAATGAATGTGGGCCCCATATTTTGGTGATGCTTTTCTCATCTATCAACCTGATGAGTCTCAGGCTAAGCATTCATTAAGGGTATGCCCTGCCTGATCTTAGTGATAAGGGAATCTCTTATGTGCGAAGACCGGAGGGCAAACTGGTAACCTGTCGAGCAAACACTGACTATTTCTTTGCTTCAGAACTTGATCATCACCTCCTCATTCGTAACCTGCTGAGGCGAGACTCGATCGGGGCAATCTAGTGCTTTGACCGTGATAGCCCACCATTCGGGTGAAGCTGGCCGAGTATACTCCATTTTCTCTATGGGCTACTCTCTAGGGCTTGATAATGCAGCAGAAGCTCCTTCCCCTTTAGGGCTCGACGGTGCAGCAGAGGTTTCTTCCTTTTTTATGCTTGAGGGTGCAGCGGAGGTAGCCCCCTTTGATGGCTATGTGGGCTCTTGTTGGTCTGACTCTATTTCTTCTTCCTCGGACTCTACCATTATCGGGATGTACTCGGGAAGAATTCCTTTTTCCTTGACAAGGATATTTTCTCCTTCAGCTTTGACAGGTTTCTCAGATGAGCTTTCCGCCGAATCCAATAATTTATCCGCTGTTACACCTAAAAAAAATTCGGACTTGTTGCCTTGTGGTTAGGCTAATGTGAGCTTAAGGTGATTATCAAATCCTTACAAGATTAAGGAAGAGATTGGATAACTTAAGGAGCATCCCATAAGATTTTGAAGTCATACAAATATGTGAAATTTAGTTTGTTAAAGGAAGTGAAATATAAGTTGTGTTCGGAAAGATTTTTGCTATAATTGAACAAATGGTTATTTAGAATATCTTAAGGGGCTGCTATAGGGCCTATTGTACGGTCAATAAAGTATTATGTAAGTGCCAAGAAGGTTCCACGAGGATTAGAAGTCAAACGAATCAACGAGAGGAAGTTTCGCACAACTGGAGTTGTACGACCAATTATACGGTCCGTATAACTTTATACGGTCCGTATAAGGGGGGTCCATATAACTCGACCTTTATAGAAAGGGACTTTTCCATGGTGGTGTTAAGCGGTCCACATATACGGACCGTATAATATTATACGGATCGTATAAGTGGTCCGTATAAGTCCATCGGGCTGATTTTTCTATTTTTGTATAAATAGAGGGCTCTTGTTTTTTTATTTCATTTTTCATTTTCCACAAGTCTTAAGAGCTCTAAACCCTTCTCCAAGCTTATTCCACCCCAATACGAGAGAAAACAAAGATCAAGAGGCAAGAATCAAAGTGTTCATGTGTTAGAAGGCTTCCTAGGGCTAGTAGACCACAAGAGATTCTTGGATATTGAGGCTAGGGTTTTAACCTAAGTTGATAGCTGCTCCAAAGCTCTTTCCCATGAGGTAAAAGGTTAGTTTTCATGCGTATTTCATGTTATCATGAATGCTTAGTTGTTGAATAACTTGGGTTGAAGAAGAAAGTAGAAAATGAGGGTTAAATGTAACTTTTATGATGTTTTTGAGTAGTAAGATAAGTTGAGTCATGATTCTTGGTATAATATGGATATAATCTTGTTATGGAAGGTAGTAATGGTGATAAGGAAGCATTGTATGAAAATGTACTAAAATGGGTGTGAGGTTGTTGGTATAAGTTGAATATAAGGATGAATTATGAAGGCTTAATGGAATGTGATTACTTGATTATGATATTGTGTGTGTGTTATGGATGTTTGGGAGTTGTTTTGTGATACGGTGGAAGTAGACGAAATAAGGGAAATGCTGCCCAATTTTCATTAGATCATGATTTATTCTAGTTTGAATTTAAGAGTGTCATTAAAGCTTAACCATGGTATGAATCCTTCTAATGTAGATTTTTCAAGCTACGACGGTGAACGTTAAGTAGTTAAGAAGACAAAGAGGTATGTAAGGTGTCACGGCCCGACTAGGGACATGACGGGCACCCGGGGCTAACCACCGAGCACCATTCATTCTATTAGTCATCCTGTGTTCATTCATATTTCTTATGCTCATAGTTATAGAAAACTATTTTCATTTGAAACATATTCACTTTATAAACATGAGCCCTTCAGCTATCAAAATAGTATATACATATGCTGAGAAACTGTGAGACCATACTACCCACATTGCGTATCTACGAGCCTCTACTAGAGTGCTAGACATAGGGACGAGACAGGACCCCGTCATGACCAAAACATACATATACATATATACCAAAAGAATAATCAATGGCACCTCCAGAAAAATGGAGTGTTCTCAGATCAGCTAATAGCTCCTACGAGTCTGGATCGCCTCCCTGTCTACCTGTGGGCACGAACACAGCGTCCAAAGAAAACAGACATTAGTACAAACATTGTATTGAGTATGTAAGGCATCAACAATAATAATACATCAATGAAATAGGGAAGCATCAAATGAGGAGCAATGAATCGATCGTGAATCATAAAAGAAATAATGCATCTTTGGCTTACTTTCATAATCATCATCATATCATGTATGCATATATGTATAAAGCGCGACCATGTAGATACGGTGTGATAATCATTAGCATTAGCTTGCGTCCGGGCCTCCGCGTCGGGGTACCATCTCATGCCGCCCACTAGTGGTGTACGCCCATGCCATCGTGTCCCGGCCATGGTGTATACGCTGCCCGCCTTAGCGGTGACTGCCCGGCCATATAGGCGCGGTGTATCATCATCATCATCATATGCTCATCATAATGTGCTCATCATAATATACTCATCATAATACATGCATGGAAAATCAAGGACAACTATACTTTATCGGGGTGACATAAGGTCGTGAACCCCCGATTCCATTATGGAGCATTTATAAGCATTCTGCCTCACCTTGAAGGAATTAGCATATGAGGTGAGTGTATATGATAGATAACATCGATGGATTAAGGATAGCATCATTAACTTTATAGGAACATCATATCATGGACTCTAGAATCTTTAGACTTAAGCTTATCGTTATCATTATCGCACTCATAGTATATCTCTTATCTCATATGGCTATTCATGAACAAGGACTCTTAGTTTTCTTGAAGATAGGAGATTCATGAAGGAGGAAATTTATGCCATAATATTCATGCCTTAGAAAGAAAGGACTAGCCTCACATACCTTCTTCCTTTAGCTATTCTATTACTTGCTCGTTCTTCTTCGATACTCGCGTTTCTTCCTTCCAGAGAATTTGTATCGACATTAGCTAAACAATTATAAGAATGTGCCCACTACAGCTAGAGAAAATCGGGCAGCATTTCCTTTGTTCATACGACTTCCTCCATATTCCATATCAACTCCCAAACATTCATAACAACAATCATCATTCATTTATATTATCCGAATTTCACAATTTCACTTCAATTCTCCATAATCGTGATCATAATTCACTATTACATTCTCTCACGTATAATACTCATTCCGTGTTCTAAATGTCATTTATAACCTACTCATAATCACAACATATCCATTTTCATGATTCATTCCAACTACTACTCAACAATGACACTATTCCCACATTTATGACCCATTTTATATATTCTTCTATAATCCAAGTGTTTCAACTTTTCAATACTTCAAACAACATGAAAAGATCATGAAACTTACCTTAGATAATGGAAGAATAAGCCTTGAGTGGAGATACCCTTCTTACACCAAAACCCTAGTTCACTTCTCTTGGAATTTCTTGGCTTAGATGACTTTAATGTGTTTCACACTCTTGATTCTTGTTGGTTTGATGAAGTTGATCATCAATTTCCTTTGTGTTCTTGTGGATGAAGTATATGGAACCTTCTAGAGGTCTTGAGAGAGATGAAGGAAATGTGGAAAATGAAATTAATGAAGTGGGAACACATTTATATAACTGAACTTACTCAGCTCGTCGGGACTTCCACGGACACTTATATGGTCCGTGGAACATTACACGGCCCGTATAAGTGGTCGTGGTTCACCACTGAGTAGACATCATCTCTGCTGGGTGTTATACGGACCGTATAATTCGCTCGTATAACTCCTTTCTCCCAGAAATGTTCTCCGCCGTTTGTTTGATCTCCAATCCTTATGGAACCTTCTTAACACTTGTTCAAAACTTCATTAACAATCTAAGGGACGTTATGACTCTTCTCCAAAACATCATTAAACTCTCCTTAATTCGATACTCGTAAATCTTGCCCGACACACAACATATAACTTGCTTTCCTTAACAACTTTCTTCCCTTACCTTAAATGTCTTTGAAATCTCATTTAGGGTCATCAAATGTTATTTCTTGCTTATCAAAACATCGTATATGTCATGCCCTTCGTTATTCTATTCACTGTATGCTAACGGAAAATTTTCCGAGGTGTAACATTCTTTCCCCCTTTTGGAACATTCGTCTTCGAATGTTAAGTCATCGGGAGTTCTATAAAAATTTCGCCAGAGTTTTCCCTATACTATGGCACTACCATCCTGTCACAACAACCCATAATAATATTGCCTCACAGGTCCACAACACAATAGCAATATACATTGGCCACACACGACCCATATGCATAAAAGAAAAACATACATACCTCACAATCTCGACGTCTCATCATGGATCTCTTCCGGGGGCTGAAATAGATACGGGTATGTGGATTTCATCTTCTCTTTCACCTCCCAAGTCATTTCTTCTCGATTGTTATTTCGCCACAAGATTTTAATTGAAGCTACTTCCTTATTTCGAAGTCTCCGTACTTGCCTATCTAATATGGCAATGGGCACTTCTTCATAAACTAGCTTTTCCGTCACTTGGACATCATCTGTTGGCACAATCTTGGTAGGATCTCCAACACATTTGCGGAGCATGGAGACGTGGAAAACGGGATGGACCGATTCAAGTTCTAAAGGCAAGTCCAATTCATAAGCTACTTGACCCACATTGCGGATGATCTTATAGGGTCCGATATATCAAGGACATAACTTTCCTTTCTTACCAAATCTCATCACACCCTTCATTGGGGACACCTTCAAAAATACCCAATCATCAACTTGAAATTCTAAATCTCGCCGGCGGTTGTCCGCATAAGATTTTTGGCGACTTTGGGCTGTCAACAATCGATCTCGGATCACCTTAACCTTTTCCACTGCTTGTTGAATCAACTCAAGGCCTATCAGCTGCACTTCTCCTATTTCAAACCATCCAATTGGAGACCTGCACTTTCTTCGATATAAAGCTTCATATGGAGCCATTTGGATACTAGAATGGTAGCTATTGTTATATGCAAACTCAATAAGGGGTAAATGGTCATCCCAACTACCAACAAAATCTAAAACACATGCCCTTAGCATATCCTCCAAGGTCTGGATAGTACGTTCGGCTTGTCCATCAGTTTGTGGATGAAATGCCGTACTAATCTTCACTTGAGTACCCAAACCTTCTTGGAAAGATTTCCAGAACTTGGCTGCAAATTGCGCTCCTCTGTCTATGATAATGGATATCGGAATACCATGGAATCGCACAATCTCCTTGAGGTACAACCTTGCATAATCGTCTGCTGAGTATGTGGTCCTAACAGGAAGAAAATGGGCTGCTTTCGTGAGTCTGTCCATGATCACCCATATGGAATCATGCTTACCTCGGGAACGGGGTAATACCACAATAAAATCCATATTGATCACTTCCCATTTCCAAGTAGGAATTTCCATGGCTTGCAATAACCCTCCTGGCTTCTGATGTTCGATCTTTTACTTCTTTGGCAATTTGGACATCGAGCTACAAATTCTGCTATGTCTCTCTTCATGCCATCCCACCAATATATCAACTTGAGATCATGATACATCTTTGTCGTTCCTGGATGAATAAAATACCGAGAATAGTGAGCTTCTTCTAGAATTCGACGACGCAATTCTGCAACATTCGGAACACATAGCCTGCCTCGGTATCTAAGAATTCTATCCATAGAAATTTCAAAGGGAGACTTCTCTTTTCCATGTAATGTATCTCTATAATGGCTCAACCGAGGATCTTCATATTGCCGCTCTTTCACTTCCATGTTCAAGGACGAAACTGTGGGATCACTAACACTAACTCCTGCACTACCTGAATCAATTAGACGTACTCCAAGATTAGCTAGTTGATAGAGCTCATAAATCAATTCCTTCTTCTCTGAAGAAACTTCACATAGGCTGCCCATTGATCGGCGGCTAAGTGCATCAGCTACTACATTTGCCTTCCTGGGGTGGTATAAGATATTCATATCGTAATCTTTTAATAATTCTAACCACCGCCTCTGCCGCAGATTCAATTCCTTCTATTTGAAGATATATTGGAGACTCTTGTAATCTATATAGATATCAACATGCACACCATACAAGTAGTGTCTCCACATCTTTAATGCATGAATAACCGCAGCCAATTCGAGAACATGAGTTGGATAGTTCTTTTCATGTTTCCGCAGCTGTCTCAAAGCATAAGCAATGACTTTACCGTCTTTGCATTAACATGCATCCTAACCCAACACCGGAAGTATCACAATATACAACGTAACCATCCGGCCCTTCTGGGAGTGTCAAGACTGGAGCTGAGGTTAATCTGTCCTTCAACTCTTGGAAACCGTGCTCACAAGCACCATTCTATTGAAATTTAGCCTACTTCTGGGTCAGCTTTGTCAATGGGGCTGAAATAGATGAAAATCCTTCTACGAACCTTCTATAATAACATCCTTAAAAAAACTACGGACTTCCCCCTCGTAGGCGTCGTAGGCCTTAGCCAAGTCTTCACAGCTTCAATTTTCTGAGTGTCAACTCTAATGCCATCATCTGAAATAACATGGCCCAAAAATGTCACAGAATTCAGCCAAAACTCGCACTTTGAAAATTTTGCATATAATTCCCGAGTTCGAAGAATTTCAAGAACAATTCGTAAATGATCTGCGTATTCGATTCCGTGCGAGAGTACACTGAATATATCAATGATTACTATCACAAATAGATCGAGAGAAGCCCGAATACATTATTCATCGATTCATGAACAACTGCTGGAGCATTAGTTAACCCAAATGACATCACCCGAAATTCATAATGGCCATATCTCGTTCTGAAAGCTGTCTTGGGAATATCTTCTTCTCTAACTCTCACTTGATGATAACTCGATCTCAAGTCTATTTTGGAGAACCACTTGGCACCCTGTAGCTGGTCAAACAAATCATCGCTCCTTGGAAAAGGATATTTGTTCTTTATCGTCACTTTATTCAACTGCCTATAGTCGATGCACATTCGGAAGGAGCCATCCTTCTTTCTCACAAATAGGACAGGTGCTCCCCACGGTGATGAACTGGGTCTAATAAACCCCTTCTCTAGTAAATCTTTCAATTGTGCCTTTAGCTCTTTCAATTCTGCCGGAGCAATTCGGTAAGGAGG
This sequence comes from Lycium ferocissimum, assembly GCF_029784015.1. Taxonomy (NCBI): domain Eukaryota; kingdom Viridiplantae; phylum Streptophyta; class Magnoliopsida; order Solanales; family Solanaceae; genus Lycium; species Lycium ferocissimum. Next base: position 70,880,655 of record NC_081345.1, read on the forward strand.
AATAGAAATAGGCTTGGTATCCGGCAACATGTCAATAGAAAAATTAATTTCTCTTTCTGGAGAAAGACCTGGAAGTTCATTTGAAAATACATCCGAAAATTCATTCACTACTGGAACGGATTGGAAAGTTGGCGACTTTGCTTCGGTATCATAAACTCGGACTAAGTGATAAATATAGCCCTTAGCTATCATCTTTCTTGACTTAAGGTAGGAAATAAACCTACCTCTTGGAGATGCTGTATTACCTTTCCATTCAAGCACGGGCTCTCCCGAAAATTGAAATCAGACTACTTTCATTCGGCAATCAACATTAGCATAGCATGAGGCCAACCAATTCATACCCATAATCACATCGAAATCTAACATTTCCAACTCAACTAAATCAGCTTTAGTTTGGCTGTCACATATTACAATTATGCAATCTTTGTATACTTGTCTAGCGATCACGGGATCACCAACCGAAGTAGATACCTCAAAAGGTTTAATTGGCTCGGGTTTCACCCCAATACAATTAGCAACATATGGAGTAATATAAGATAGTGTGGAACCCGGATCTACCAATGCATACACATCATGAGAAAATACGAACAATGTACCTGTAACCACATCCGGGGAGGACTCAAGATCCTGTCGTCCGACTAAAGCATATATGCGGGGCTGTGTGGCACCTGGAGTAGATGCTCCCCCTCAGCCTCTACCTCGGCCGCGGAATGCCCCGAGAAGTCTACCTGCGGGCGCGCGAAGAAGAACCGAGCCGTCGATCCCGTGGCCGGACCCCAACTCTACCACTCATCGACGGGCAATCTCGCATTATGTGCCCACCGGCCACGAGTATAGCTAGCACCGAACACTCGGCGACCCGTCCCGAAATGTAATCTACCGCACCGACCGCATCACGGTCGGGAGGGTCTCCTCGGCTATAGTCTCCCCAACCGTGAACACGGGGCCCCGAACCCGACCCGTCTCGAACGGAAGGAGCGATCAAATCTCCACTGCGCAAATCGAGGAGGTGCACTAGTCACCGGCGGCACCGAGTGTCTAGAATGTGTGCTTTGATCCCCTCTATAATCGCCGCCCCCATAGATGCGGCCCTCTTACTTTGCCCTCTATCAATATCACGATCACCCCTTTACGGAGGTTGTTGACCTTCTAAATTCTGGGCATGGGCTTGAATATAGGAAATGTCCATCCCATCTTGCAACGAAGTCGTCACACAATCCTTAAACAAATGTGGCCCTAAGCCACTCAAAAATCTATGTACCCGATCTCCCATGTCGGCCACCATAGTCGGGGCGTATCTAGCCAATAAATTAAATTAAAGGCTATAATCCCGGACACTCATATTTCCTTGCTTTAGATTTAGAAATCTATCCGCTCTAGCTCGACGGACTTCGGGTGGAAAATAATGGCGGAAGAAAACATCTACAAATTCTTGCCAAATGGGAGAAGGCACATTCTCTTTTCTCGATGCTATCCAATTATTATACCATAACACCACCACATCTCGGAGTCTATACGACGCCAACTCCACAGATTCAGTCTCGGAGGCATGAATTATCTTTAATGTCCTCAACATCTCATCAATAAAGCCTTGCGGATCTTCATCCGGCTTTGATCCAAAGAACTCCGGAGGATTCAAACTCATGAAATCACAGGTTCTGGTACTAGCTGACCGATCACTTGTGCCCGCATTCTGCCGCTGTGCCTAGGCGGCAACTAACTGCGTCAATAAATGAATAGCTTCAGTCACTTGTTGACCCAAAGTAGCCAGTGGAGGAACTGGAGGCATAGGAGCTGGAGCTGAAGCCCCTTCTTGTTCTTCTGTAATAGGCGGGGTGGAAGAAGTATTAGATGGAGCCTCATTATGTGATTCACCATCATCTACATTCATTGGCGGCTCTCTTCTGCCCGCCTTTTCATCGTAGTCTTGCCCTTCTAGGCGGCTTTAGCCTTTTCCTTTGGCGGCATTTCTGAAATCATAGCACACTATTATGGAGGACAAAATCTTATACACAGCTCTATCGCACGATCTCATAAGAAGAAAGATCGTTATTTTTCCTAATGCCCTGTAGCTTCCTATTTATTAGCGTGGTGCGCAACACACCATAAACAAGACTTTACTTGACAAGGCTCGTAGACACTTTCTAGGACTGAACTGCTCTGATACCACTTTTGTCGGGCACCCGGGGCTAACCACCGAGCACCACTCATTCTATTACTCATCGTGTATTCATTCATATTTCTTATGCTCATAATTATAGAAAACTATTTTCATTTGAAACATATTCACTTTATAAACATAAGCCCTTCGATCAAAATAGTATATACATATGCTGAGAAACTGTGAGACCATACTACCCACATTGCGTATCTACGAGCCTCTACTAGATTGCTAGACATAGGGGCGGGACCCCGTCATGCCCAAAACATACGTATACATATATACCAAAAGAATAATCAATGGCACCTCCGGAAAAATGAAGTGCTCTTAGATCAGCTAATAGCTCCTACGAGTCTGGATCGCCTCCCTATAAGTCCATCGGGTTGATTTTTCTATTTTTGTATAAATAGAGGGCTCTTTTTTTTTTATTTCATTTTTTATTTTCCACAAGTCTTAAGAGCTCTAATCCCTTCTCCAAGCTTATTCCACCTAACAGAGAGAGAAAACAAAGATCAAGAGACAAGAATCAAAGTGTTCATGTGTTAGAAGGCTTCCTAGGGCTAGTAGACCACAAGAGACTCTTGAATATTGAAGCTAGGGTTTTCACCTAATTTGATAGCTACTCCAAAGCTCTTTCCCATGAGGTAAAAGGTTAGTTTTCATGCGTATTTCATGTTATCATGAATGCTTAGTTGTTGAAGAACTTGGGTTGAAGAAGAAAGTAGAAAATGAGGGTTAAATGTAACTTTTATGATGTTTTTGAGTAGTAAGATAAGTTGAGTCATGATTCTTGGTATAATATGGATATAATCTTGTTATGGAAGGGTAATGGTGATAAAAGCATTTTA
>NC_081345.1:70883763-70891750 GCF_029784015.1 Lycium ferocissimum
AATTACCCCGAAGCTCATAACTTACTTGCGTCGAGGGCATGCCAAAAGAAAGAAGGGTACGCTTTACATACCTCAAACGCTTCCAAAGCTACTCCAAACTCAAGATAATCGCGACCTACGCCTCGGGCTGCCCAAGGTCTACAACAAGTCATAATATACTGAACATTAGCTATAGATATTTTGGGCATTTAATTCCAAATTTGCCCTTAATTCTGCAGAAATTTGGGCAGCATTTCCCCTGTAAATAGGCCACCCCGAGAATTTAACTCGGCCATATCAATCAACAACAACAACAACAACCAACCCAACAACATTTATAATCAATCCGAAAAGTAATACAACATTACTAGCTCTCTTTTCCATCATTCCACAACTTTCATAAATTCAATTCGACGACTTATATTCAAGCCAACGTCAACGCTTATACATTCATATACTAATCCAAATCCATACCAACAATATTTAAAGACTTTCCAATCAATTCATATAACATTTCCAACAATCCAAAAATTGCCCCAATCTACCCGAATTCAGCCCCCAAACCCAAGAACCTCACTTTACACATTTCTCATTTTCAAATCATGATTTGTATCACAATTCACATTCTAACAATGCTATTTTCATCAACATACAAATTACATTAAATGCACAATAGCCTCCAAATCAGTCCGCAACAATTACAACATCCATTTGAGTCAATAGACATTCATTTCCAACATAGAATTTATAACAACGACGACTAAAACATTAAGCGACATTAAGGCGTTTTTGTCATATAACATGACCCATTTTCGACCAACACTACACATATACATATATGGATGATTCTCAATCGTTCTTCACCTTACAATGATCATAATAAACTAACTAGGCATTAATTCATAGTTCCAACACCACACAACACACACCCACTCCACACGGCTAACACCACACACACAACTCCCTTCCAACATACTACTTTTCATGATATTCATCCATTTTAACATACTACCACATACAAAAAACCTTTATAACATACAAAACATAATCAAATCTTACCTTTTCTCTTCAATTTCCCAATAGCCTAGGGTTTCCAAGGATGAAAAATAATGGGTTGATCGCTCCAACGACACCTCCACGCTACTTAGGGACCTCAATATAACCGGGTTTGCATCAATGGAATAATTTGGGACGGCTTGAAATGGGACTTGAATTTTGGGGAGGTTGGCCGAGAGCCTTCTTTTGTGTGGTGTTCTTCACCCTTTTTTTTTTCTAAGTGTTAAAAATGAAGCAAATGAATACTAGTAGTCATCTTTTATGTTAGCAAGACTTGGTCAAGTGTTCATGGCCCACTCCATGTGTTGGATCAATTAAAAGATGACACAAAAATGGTGTGGGCACCACTTTAATGCCACACGGCCAAGGGCCAAATAATTCATGATTTCCATCTTCCAATAATTTCCAATTTTGGTCCCAAATTTTCCTAAGCAACAAATTCATGCACAACTTATGACTTAAAATAACATCAAAGGTCAAAAATCCCCGACTTTGTATCCCGGAATAGTTTTGTCCTTAACTTGTCATAATTAATCCGGATTGTTCCAATGTACAACAATGCGGGATATAACATATGTAAAGCATGATCGGTAACATAATGAAAGCATAAGAACTAACACAGGATAGATGAATCATGAAATGAAAGGGCCAGGTATACCTCTAGCGACGTTCGTCATATTTACTTGCCCTCTTTCTAATGGGAAACTTCCATTTCATACATTCATACTCTTAGAACTAACATACCCGACCATGGCGGTTCAGTGTCTTACATACCCGACCTTAATAAGGTTCGGTGTTACACGTACCTGGCCCTACCAGGGCTCAGTGTTATCCGTACCCAACTGCAGTGGTGTGCGCGCGATAGGTATCATACCCAGCCATAAAAGCTCGGTGTTGCATAATAGCCATACATACTCATATACGTATACATACTCGTCCATAAGTTTTACCAACATCATTATCATCATCGTTTCCATTAATTCTTTCCTTGGAGGATCGACTATCATATAAAGGAGGCAATAGCATCGTGAAAATATCAAGGATCATGAGCTCTGGTAATTCTAGGGATGGAGTCATTTAGAAGACATTTTAAAACCCATGAGGTAGTATATAGCAAAGGAATCATGCCTTAATGAAAGAAGGGTTAGCCTTACATACCTTTATGTCTTCTTAACTACTTAACGTTCGCCGTCGAAGCTTGGAAAATCTACATTTAGAAGGATTCATAACATGGTTAAGCCTTAAAGATACTCTTAATTTCGAACTAGAATAATTCATGAGTTAACGAAGATTGGACGCATTTTACCCTATTTCATCTACTTCTACCAAATTCTAAAACAACTCTCAATCAACAATGACATTATCAACAATACCACAATCAAGAGACTTCATTCAAATTAAGCATCATTCAATCCCCACAACTTCTTTCAAGGTCACTAATAATAATAATAATCTCTACAACTTCATATACACTTACATGCAATGCTTCCTCAACATTATTAGGCTCACCCACAACAAGGTTATACTCATAACATCCCAAGAATATCAATTCAAGTTAACATATGGCTCAAAATATCCTCAGATTCCTACTTGAACTCCATTTTCGTTTTTCTTCCTTCACCCACATGGTATAACATTCAAACAACCTCGACCATAAGTAGAAGATGTAAAAACTTACCTTAATCTCACAAGAACAAGTCTTGAATCAACTTACTCCACCAAAGTGAAAAACCCTAACATCAACACCCAATGAAAAACAGAGCTCCACAAGCCCTAGCAACTTCTTAGCACTCGAACCTCTCTTTCTTTTAGATTTTCTTGGGTTTTGGCTTGGATTAGTTTATGGAGTTGAAGGGAGTGTTTTGGAGAGTTCTAAAGAGCTCTTGGATTTGATTTTGGGGAAATAATGAACTCAAATGAGGAAAAATGAAATATATAAAGCGTCACTTAAAAACCCAACGGAAATCCCGCGACCAACTTTCGACGGACCGTCAAAAAAATTTCTACGGTCCATCAAAGTTCACCGTAAAAATGGCCACCCCAACATAGCTCACCGTGACCCTTATACGGTGGTGCACCATTTTACGTCGTCAAATATTATACGGTCCGTCAAAGTGCCCTCTTCCGAAAAGTTGCTCCTTTCGATTCATTTGACTCCCAATCCTTATGGAACCTTCTTGGCACTTGAATAACACTTCATTAACCATACAATAGGCTCGATAGTAGCCCCTCAAGGCATTGCTTAATAAATACTAGCTCAATTATAGCGAAAACTTTTTCGAGCGCGACTTACATTTCACTTCCTTCAACAAACTTAGTTCCATATATTTCTATGACTTCGAAGTCTTAAGGTACTCACTTAAAGTTATCAAACACTCTCCTTAATCTCATAAGGATCTCATGTTCTCTTTAGATTCGTGCTAGTCTACTCATGATTCACACAACTCGAAATATCCGAGATGTAACAATTTTTTAATTTGCAATCTGCTTTGTCATGAGACTTAATCAAATGTCCCAACATCTAATCCTCTTCTTAATTCTTCACCCTTCACCAGGTCACCTCTCTCTAACACCTCTGCTTGCCCTTTTACCAAATTCTAATCTTTCATTTTTATTTAGGACAATATTTTTTTTAACAAATTGTTAACACACAAGCACGATAATAATAATAATGCAATACATTTCCCTATCATTTCTTCATCACTCATTTTTTAAATCTATATAACATGATGTATAACACAATATACACTTGTATACATTATTATACAATACACATACATTGTTATATATTATATACATTGTTTATACAACATATAACTGATGTATATGTTCTGTATAAACTCTGCATTAACGGTACAAACAATGTATCTACACTATTATACACAAAATCAAAGGTCAACCAAATCGTCTTCTTCGTCAACTTATCAGCTGATCGAATCGGTTCGAACTATTTCTAATCGCTACCAATCTATTTCCCAAAGTAGATCTCCAAATTTGAAATAACTCAAATCTTCCGGACCTCAACAATGTTGACCTTTAGATTTCTGAATTTTCACCCTCAATATCACCAAACCCAGCTTAATCGAATTCCAATGACACACACTTCAGAACTTCATTGAGCTATTTGAGAAGCATCCATTTCAGATTTCACAGCAAAATTTCAAATCTGGAAAACTCAAATTCGTCGAAGAATGTTAATGTTTACTAACCCGAAGGAGAAAACAATCACTGAATTAATAGGCTACTGGGTAATAACTAAAGAGTTGGGCTATAAATGGCAAACTAGATCCTTAGAAGAGTATCTGTCGTAATTATCTCTAGTAGTTATATATATATATATATATATATATATATATATTGAGACTACTTAAATACATCTAATTCTTTTTTGGCATGCTTATAATGAATGTTGATTAAGGAAGAGTTCTCCCACCAAGAGGGTTAGCGTGGGTGCTCGCTCGGCCCATGAGTTGGGTCGTGACAAAAGGTGGGTTGCAAATTTGAGGGTTGGTGATCAAAGAAGACTTAGGGACGGCTGAACACTTTTTGTTTTTGACAATCATGCTGAGATGGGATGTGTCCATAAGTTTAACTTGCTTGATGTTACAGAAGATGCGGCAATCTTTAGAGTTGAAGTGAAAGGACAAGGAGCAACTGATAATCTGATTGAGGTTGATTAGTTCTTTTGTTGAGATTGTTAACTTTTCAACTATTGAGTGAAATTTCTATTGTACTTGCAATTGTTAGATTATAACTAGATTTGGATCTTCAAACTACTGTCCTCAAACATTACATTATGTTATTTATATTTTCAAGTTCTTGGTGATATGTCGAAGAGGTGCTTAATTATTTTGAAAGCACAAATATTTTAGCATTTTCCTTTTGAGGTCCCAAATATTTTAGCATTTTCCTTTTGAGGTCCCATTCCCTTCTGCGTGTGGTGCTAGTGTGTAATAACCTATTTGGTCGTTATAAGTGCATTTGACCCATTTACTCCGGTTGACCCTTCCCTGAGCTCAATTAGTACGATTTTGACTAGCAGGGATGGATGACATGGTTCTTGAGATAATCGGGTGAGTTTTATGATGACTTATGAGAAATAGAGCCTTAAAGTGAAAAACGGTTGACCCATAGTTGACTTTTGGGTAAATAGACTTTTTTAGAAATTCATCGATTCTGAGAGGTCTGGATGGTCATTTATGACTTAGTAGGATGTCCAGCTCAGTTCCCGAGGCACTCGGGAGCATCTTGGGTTATTGGTTGGAAAGTTGATCTTTGGCCATTGGGTATTGACCCGATCAACTAGACCTCCGTTTGGAATTCTGAGACCACGAGTGAGTTCGTAGCATTTTTTAATTTATGTTTACATGTATGGTTTGCATCTGGAAGGTCTACGGTGATTGTTGGGTTTTGGGAAGAAGTTAGTGAAAAACCGACAACTGGCCGGTGTACGATGTCCGGCCCGGGGTGAGACCTTATGCGATGTTGCGGCCGGCCTCGGCGGGCACAGTGCGCCGGCGCGCATTGAGTGGATTCATGGGAATCCTTTCCAGCGAACGAAGCTCCACTGGAGCTGTAGCGGATAGTGTGTCGTAGGAGCGATCCCGCTGTAACAGTCACACTACCGCTGCGGCAAGAAACGCAGAAACAGATACTATTTAATTCTTAGTGAAACCATTTCATTTTCCATTTCAAATATTATATTTCCTAAGTGTCTCTAAGTCAATTTGAAGAGGTTCTAAGTGGATTCTTCTTGCGGGTAAGTTCTATAACCTTGATTTCCTTTATTTAGCTTTCTTAAGCATGAATCTATGGAAGAAAATCTAGAGAACTAAAGGAAGAATATGGGTTTTGACCTTTACTTTATTATTTGAAATTTAGGTCTCCAATATGATATTAATTGATGGATTTGACTAATCTAAGCATGAAATTTGATGAAATTATAACCAATAGGCTTGAATCTTCCATTCTAGTTGAGAAATTAAAAGAATGAAAGTTAAGGTTTATACCCAAAATTGGGAGTTTTTCTTGAATGATGAAATTGATCAATATTTGAGATAATTTAGCAATTGGGGAGTAGAATTTAACTTCTAGAACGTTAGGTTACCTATTCCATCTTTGAAAAATTTGTTTTACCCTTGTGGGCCCGTTTTCTCTCTTTTATTTAGTTTAATTTGATTCGAACGAATGTATAGCAATATGGGTGTCTTTGTTTCTCATTTCTAACTTAGAATTCAATAATGGCTAGACTTTGAGTACTTAGAGGCTCTTCGAAAGGGCAAGGCTCAGATTTGATCATTCGTGGCTCCCGCTCGGCAGTGAGGTCTTTGCCGGGAGCATGAGTGTCCGATGCCCGAGGTCTTTACCAGGATCGTGAGAGTGGTACATGGACTTCGCGGGTCCCCTATGGGTCATGACTATCGAGACGTGGAGGTATTTCATCCTTATCATGTGTCTATGATATGAGACAGTTGGTCAGTGCATTGCATTTACATCGCATATGCATACATATTACATCCATTCACATCTCTGATTCTTGTTATTGTATCTATTGTATTTCATGGTGCGTTTAGCCTTGATTTTTTAGTTGTTGTTTCATTTGAGATGCGGCGTGGTTGCTAATCACTTACGTAGACACTTGATGGATTCGAGGACTAGAGGTTTCGCTCGAAACTGATCGAGACCATCGAGATCTAGTGAAGTCACATTCTTTATCGCAAGTCTTACATGGATATGCTTAGTGATCACTTCATTCTCATACTTCATGGACGTGATACTTCTATACTTAAGTTGTTGTTCTTAGACTGTGTTGTGTTGTACTTTATTGCAAGCATGTCTATTCTTCAGCTTCTTTCTTTGTATAAATTAGCTAACTCTTCTCGACTTATGAGACCTACCCGCACATTGTGTCTATACTGATACTACTGTTGCTACACCCTGAAATTGTTCCAGGTACATGAGCCAAATTCAGTTAGCCTTCAAGGATCTGCCGGAGTTCATCTAGACTTTTTTGTTTAATTCCTATTCTAAATAGAAGTTGTATTCAGGTTGAGGCTGTAACTTTTATTCAAGTTGTATACTTAGAAGCTTTTGTATTATTAGACCAAATTCCTTGGGTAGTTGTTGTATTCCGCATTACTATCTATCTATGATTTTTAGACTTCTATTGTTCTTATTTATTATTTATGTCGTTGGATAAATCTTTAAGGGACGGGTTCGCCTACCAGGCGAGAAAAGGGTAGGTGCCCGCACGATCAGTGATTTGGGTTATGACAAGTTGGTATCAGAGTGCTAGGTTACATGGTCTACAAGTACATAATCATGTCTAGTAGAGTCTTGTGAATCGGTACGATGAGCTCCGTACTTGTTACATCTCGTATTTTTCATACGCCGGGATGTGTCGTAGTACAGTCATATGAGCTTAAAAGGATTAAAGTCATTTATGAGGTTATAAAGGGTTTATGACAGTGCTATTGTATGGCCCCATAATTTTGACAATCTTGACACCGTTAGATATTATTTTGATATGGTATTTCCTTTTAAGTGAAATATTTTTGTAAAAAGTCTGATAAATATGATTTTATATAGTTATTGATATCACTACTTTTTTTCAAATATGCTTTAAATTATATATATGACATGAGGAGATTTATAAATGAGATTTTTATTATAAGAATAGAAATTATTTTTCTCATAAGAAAAGAAAATTATCTTTTTACCTTTTTAAAATTGAATGGTACAAATTTGTACTCTTTGATATTAGCTTGGGGAAAATTTGAATTTGGTAAAATAATTTCTTTTCTTTTCTTTTCAATATTTTAAGATTTATGAAATAGTAGTATATTTCTTGATTTTATAAAATACTTATGATATTTTTTTTTATAATATTATTCACTTTTGGAATTTGTTAATTAAAAAAATGTTTTCTCATAATTTTAAAGTACCAAAAGGT
>NC_081345.1:70891850-70950617 GCF_029784015.1 Lycium ferocissimum
AAATCCCTTTCTCTTGACTTAAATCACTAAAACTCTTGATAATAAAGTCAAATTCCAGGGTAGAAATCATTTACATACCTTGAGAGGTCAAAAATCCCAAGAATCACTTTAACTTCAACTCCCTAATCTTCATAATCTTGAAGAAACCTTAGAAGCAACCTTCTTCTTGACAAGCTCGATTTTACGGGGTCCGGCTCTTGTCAAATCTTCACTAATTTGATGAAAAATATTAGGAGAGAATATATTAGGGTTTTCCTGATTTGGAATGGAGGAAAAATGAGAAATAAGGTCGTGGCTCCTATATTTATACTTGGAAGCCAAAAAGCTACAGCAGTCCGATTCGACGAGCGGGTCGACGTGTCAACGGTCCATCGACTTGCTCCGTCGACCTACGCTTGTAGATGCAAGGCTGCGGGACCCTATCGATGCCGCACATCGACGATCCGTCGACCATGTCGACGACCCATCGACGATGACTGGTGTTCTGCAGATTTTTCTGATTTAGGTTAGATCTCGTTGATTCGATTCGTTCAACTTCTAACTCTATAAATTACCAGGAATATCTGCTGGTGCCCTTGTACACAGGATAGGACACTTTCTACCTCTAAACTCGGGCTCGAGTCTCTATTCCAAGGGCATACCCGACTTGGAAACCATAGGTTCGACTACTACGAAAGCGAGAGGTGTAACAGTTACTCCCTATATTGCTGGCCGATTTGGGTTGAAATCGGAGTCAATCAAACCTTTAGAGGTATCGACACCCGTTGAAGCCGTGTAACTAGTCGAGTATAGAGAAACCCGTGTAGTTGTGATTTGTGACCATCGTACTATGGTTGATTTACATGAGTTAAAAATGGTGGACTTTGATGTTATCAGCGGGCATGGGATTAAGTTGGCTTCTTGCTACGGTAATGTTGATTGTAGAATGAAAATGGTTCGCTTCCAGCTTCGAAGAACCGAGCTTTTGAATGGAATGGGAATACAGCGTCCCCGAGAGGTAGGTTTATTTCCTATCTCAAGGCAAGGAAAATGATTGCTAAAAGGTGTATTTACCATCTAGTTTGGGTTCAAGATGTAGAAGCCGAACCGTCAACCCTTCAGTCTGTCCCCGTGGTGAATGAGTTTCCAGATGTATTCGCGGATGAACTTCCAGGCCTCCCTCCTGAGCAGGAGATTGATTTTGCTATTGACGTGCTACCAGATACAAAACTCATATCCATTCCTCCTTATAGAATGGCTCCCGCGGAGTTAAAAGAGTTGAAGGAGCAATTGAAGGACTTGCTTGAAAAAGGTTTTATTAGGCCTAGTTCTTTCCCGTGGGTAGCACCCATGTTATTTGTGAGGAAGAAAGATGGCTCCTTGCGAATATGCATTGACTACAGGTAACTGAATAAGGTAACGATCAAGAATAAATATTTGCTTCCAAGGATTGACTACTTATTCGATCAATTACAGGGTACCAAATGGTTTTCAAAAATAAATTTGAGATCCGGGTATCATCAGGTGAGAGTAGGGAGAAAGATATTCCTAAGACGACTTTCAGAACAAGATATGGCCATTTTGAGTTTCGGGTAATGTTATTTGGGCTAACTAATGCGCCGGCAGTATTTATGGATTTGATGAACCAGGTGTTCAGGCCTTTCCTAGATTTGTTTGTGATTGTGTTCATTGATGATATCCAGGTATATTCTCGATCCGAAGTAGAACATGCGGATCATCTGCATACCGTCCTTAAGGTTCTCCAGACTCGAGAGTTATTCGCCAAATTTTCTAAGTGCGAATTTTGGTTGAAATCGGTGACCTTTTTGGGACATGTTATTTCAGCCGATGGTATTCGGGTAAATACTCAAAAGATTGAGGCCGTGAAGACTTGGCCAAGGCCTACAACACCTATGGAGGTTTGTAGTTTTCTGGGCTTAGTAGGTTATTACAGCAGGTTTGTAGAAGGCTTTTCTTCTAGCTTTGCACCACTCACGAAGTTGACCCAGAAATCAGTGAAATTTCAATGGACGGATGCTTGTGAATGTAGTTTCCAAGAGCTAAAGAATAGATTAACTTTTGCCCCAGTTCTGACGCTACCAGAAGGACCAAAAGGGTATGCTTTCTATTCTGATGCTTCGAGCGTTGGATTAGGATGTGTATTGTTGCAGCATGGTAAGGTAATTGCCTACGCCTCAAGGAAGTTGCGCAAACATGAGAAGAATTATTCGACCAATGATCTTGAGTTGGCTACAGTGATTCATGCATTGAAGATGTGGAGGCATTATTTGTACGGTGACCATATGGATATCTATACAGATCATAAGAGCTTTCAGTATATTTTCAAGCAGAAGGAATTGAATTTACGACAGAGGCAATGGTTGGAGTTAGTGAAAGATTATGATGTTAACATCCTATATCATCCCGGGAAAGCAAATGTTGTGGCCGATGCTCTTAGCCGTATATTCATGGGAAGTTTATGTGATGTTCAAACGGGAGAAAAGAGAGTTAGCTCGTGAGCTCCGGAATTAGCTAGCCTAGAGTTCGGGTAGTGGATTCAGCAATATGGGAGCTACCATTCAAAATTCAGCGGTCTCGTCACTAGTGGTTGAAGTAAAAGAGCGCCAGTATGAGGATCCCATGCTAGTTCATTACAAAAATACACTCCCTCAGAAGAAGAAGTCATCCTTTGAGATTTCGAGAGATGGAGTTCTCCGATGTTTAGGCAGGTTGTGTGTTCCCGATGTCGCAAGGTTACGTCAACAGATTTTGAAAGAGGCCCATTGTTCCCGTTATTCCATCCACCCCGGAGCAACGAAAATGCATCATGATCTTAAATCTATATATTGGTGGAATGGGATGAATAAAGACATAGCAGAATTTGTAGCCCAATGTCCTAACTGTCAACAAGTGAAAAATGAACACCAAAAGCCCGGTGGATTGTTACAAGCTATAGAGATCCCAAATTGGAAATGGGAAGTAATTAACATGGATTTCATTACAGGATTACCCCGTTCTCGACGCAAGTATGATTCTATATGGGTGATTGTAGATAGACTCACGAAGTCAGCTCATTTCTTACCGGTCAGAACTACATATGTAGCAAAAGATTATGCAAAGCTTTATGTTAAAGAGATAGTGTGACTTCACGGTGTTCCGGTATCTTTTATCTCCGATAGAGGGACTCAATTCATAGCCAATTTCTGGAAAACTTTCCAAGAAGGTTTGGGGACTCAGGTGAGTCTTAGCACAGCATTTCACCCGCAGACTGATAGACAAGCTGAAAGTACCATTCAGACCCTTGAGGATATGCTACGGGTATGTATATTGGATTTTGGAGGTAGTTAGGATGATCATTTACCGCTTATTGAGTTTGCTTACAACAACAATTATCATTCTAGCATCCAAATGGCCCCGTACGAGGCTTTGTATGGGCGCAAGTGCAGATCTCCAATTGGGTGGTTCGAAGCAGGAGAGACCAAATTGATAGGGCCATACTTGGTCCAGCAAGCTATAGAGAAAGTCAAGCTTATACAGGATCGACTATTAACAGCTCAGAGTCGTATGCAGATAATCGTCGAAGGGACTTAGAGTTCCAAGTAAAAGATTGTGTATTCTTGAAGGTGTCGCCAATAAAGGGCGTCATGAGATTTGGCAAAAAGGGCAAGCTTAGTCCTCGATATATTGGACCTTATGAGGTTGTATGCAAGGTAGGCCAATTGGCTTATGAATTAGATCTACCTTTGGAATTGGAGTCGGTCCATCCGGTTTTCCATGTATTGATGCTTCGTAAGTGCATTGGAGATCCTTCTAGAGTTGTACCGGTAGATGATGTTCAAGTTACTGAGCAATTATGCTACGAAGAAGTTCTCATTGCCATTCTAGATAGGTAAGTACGGAGACTCAGAACCAAAGATGTAGCTTCAGTTAAGGTCTTATGGAGAAATAATAATAAAGAGGAAATGACTTGGGAAGCAGAAGAAGACATGAAGTTCAGGTACCCGCATTTATTTTCACCTCCAGAGAAGACTCAGGCAGAGATGTCATTGTCCTCAGGTATGTAGTGCTTGCCTTGATGCTTTCCTGGTCGTGAGTGGCCATGGTTATTGTTGTTGTTATTGCAGCCCTGTGAGGCGATATATTTTGGGTTGCTGTGACTGGATGGTAGTGCCATATTACAGGGGAAACTCTGGTAAAATTTTTGTAAAATCTCTAAGAATTTAACATTCGAGGACGAATGTTCCTAAGGGGGGAAGAATATTACATCTCGGAAATTTTGAGTCGTGTGAATCATGAGTAGACTAGCGCGAATCTAAAGTGAACATGAGATCCTTATGAGATTAAGGAGATTATTTGATAACTTTAAGTGAGTACCTTAAGACTTCGAAGTCATAGAAATATATAGAACTAAGTTTGTTGAAGGAAGTGAAATGTAAGTCGCGCTCGGAAAGGTTTTCGCTATAATTGAGCTAGTATTTATTTAGCAATGTCTTGATGTTACACCCCGTAGTTTCGTACATGAAAATTTATAAGTGTTGGACGTTCTAAGTATGGATACTTGAGTTCCCTTCAAGGATATATGATATTATACAAACTAATTCTATGGTCATGACAGTTTACGTTCATATAATAAGCTATGGGAAACTCCGGGACAAAGCAAATCGAAGAAAATAAATTTGTCGAAAATTTGAAAAAAGTTGACAGAATTTTAGGTCAAATTTGGAGGGGTATATATCTCCTAGTATATTAAGAGTCTAGTTTCCAACGCAACAAACCGCTCGTCGATACGATATCGAAGTAGAGAATTATGGACGTTACAAGTTCAGCTGGCCGAGCAGAAACGCGTGCTACAGTACTGCTGCAGTACCGACTTGCTACAGTAACTGCCACAGCACTGCTACAGTGACCCGACCCGAATTTGAACTAATATAAAAGGGGTTTGCCCTCTCTTTTTCAGCCAAAAACATCTTCCAAAATGTTCCAAAATCCTCTAGAAATTGCCCCAACTTCCAAACCCAAATTTCAAGCCTAAATAAGCTATAATTCCCGAATTCCGGCTCAGGCAACGTATAGTTGCGAGTATAGAATCGTATAGGGATGCGTGTGGTTCAAGTTTAAGGTGAAAGAAGTGAAGATATAGCGATATTATCAGGAGCAAGGTATGAATCTCCTATTATTAATGTTAATTTTGGGTTTATTTACGGAGATAAAACTATCAAATAGCCGTATAATAGTTTTGTTGGTGGAAATATGGGATAAACCCCATATGGGATGTTTATTGATTAGTTTGGTGTTGAGAATATTATGATTAATGTTGGTATTGATGCTGTTGTTGTTGGTTGCTGAATTACGATTTTGGGCTAGGCATACAAACAGGGGAGATGCTGCCGAAATTTCGGCAGATTCTAGAAAGATTTATTTGAAGGACTAAGACAAGCGTTGAGTAGTTAAAGTTAATGCGACTAAAAAGGTATGTTAAGGCTAAACCCTTTCTTTCTAAAGGCATGATTCTTTTGTTATAAACCTTTGTGCCATATCCATAATATCCTTGCTTCCACAAATGCTAGAAGCCTATGAATCTCATGATCCTTACTATATAATTGAGCTTATTCATGATCTTGAGACTATTCTTTGTGATTGATCTCACTCATAATACTTGTTCTTTCGAGGTGAGATATAGCGATGATGATTCTATTTTCAATGTTATCTAAGTTCATGATTCTCGAGACTCCCATGACATCGTCGACTTCACCTTAAGATAGTTGATTTTCTAAGGAAGGATATAGTGATAATGATAATGGTAATGATGATGTTGATTTCATTTATGTATTTTTATGTATATGTATGTATGCATGCATTGCACTCCCACTGATCAGTTGGGTATAACATCGAGTCCCGCAAGGGCCGAGTACGGATAACATCGAGTCCTGTAAGGGCCGAGTACGGATAACATCGAGTCCCACAAGGGCCGAATACGGATAACACCGAGTCCCGAAAGGGCCGGGTACGGATGTGACAGATGTATGTATAGTAAGTGTATATGAATGCATATGTATGTATGTTGTGTATGGATGTGTATGAAGTGTTTTCTATTAGATAAGTAGTTTACATGACAGAATCTTAAGAAGAGCACGACGTATAATTACTTACTTACCATCTTATGTTATCTTCATTCTGATATCATACTATTATTCATGCCTTACATACTCGAGTACACCGTGCTACGTACCGACGTCCCTTTCTGTGGACGCCGCGTTCATGCCGCAGTGTAGATAGATGAGACGAGATCTTTCATCGTAGGCCGCCTTCTCAATCTTGGTCTTGAGTGGTGGCTCCACTTCTTCCCGGAGCATTACGAGTACGAGTCATATATATATATATATATATATATATATATGGTGTGTTAAGGGTACGTCGGGAGCCCCGTCCCGACTTGTATACTTACCATGTTCATAGAGGCTTTGCGGATGCATGCTTCCTCGTGGTAACAAACTTAGTCATAGTGTGACAAAGGTAGTAATGTCGGCATCATGGGTCCATTGTACATATATTTATGCATGATATTATGTTCATATTTAGCTCTTTGATCTTATTGTTTCCATTTGAGACACGAAGGATGTAAGTTATAAGTTGGTTCTCTCGGTTCCTGTAAGGTGTCGGGTGCCAATCACGCCTTACCAAGGGTGGGGTGTGACACTTGAGGGGCTGCTATTGGGCCTATTGTATGGTTAATGAAGTGTTATTCAAGTTCCAAGAAGGTTCCATAAGGATTGGGAGTCAAACGAAACGAAAGGAGCAACTTTTCGAAAGAGGGCACTTTGACGGACCGTATAATATTTGACGGCCTGTAAAATGGTGAAGTACCACCGTATAAGGGTCACAGTGAGCTATGTTGGGGTGGCCATTTTTACGGTGCACTTTGACGGACCGTAGGAATTTTGATATTCCGTCAAAGTTGTCGCAGGATTTTCGTCGGGTTTTTAAGTGACGCTTTATACATTTCATTTTTCCTCATTTGAGTTCATTATTTCCCCAAAATCAGATCCAAGAGCTCTTTAGAACTCTCCAAAATGCTCCCTTCAACTCCATAAACTAATCCAAGCCAAAACCCAAGAAAATCTAAAAGAATTAAGAGGTTCAAGTGCTAAGAAGTTGCTAGGGCTTGTGGAGCTCATGTTTTTCCTTGGGTGTTGATGTGAGGGTTTTTCACTATGGTGGAGTAAGTTGATTCAAGGCTTGCTCTTGTGAGATTAAGGTAAGTTTTTACATCTTCTACTTATGGTTGAGGTTGTTTGAATGTTATACTATGTGGGTGAAGGAAGAAATACGAAAATGGAGTTAAAGTAGGAATTTGAGGATACTTTGAGCTATATGTTAACTTGAATTGATATTCTTGGCATGTTATGAGTATAACCTTGTTGTGGGTGAGTCTAATAATGTTGAGGAAGTATACCATGTAAGTGTATATGAAGTTGTAGAGATGATTATTATTAGTGACCTTGAAAGGAGTTGTGGGGATTGAATGATGCTTAATTTGAATGAAGTCTCTTGATTGTGGGATTGTTGATAATGTCATTCTTGATTGAGAGTTGTTTTAGAATTTGGTAGAAGTAGATGAAATAGGGGAAATGCTTCCCAATCTTCGTTCACTCATGAATTATTCTAGTTCGAAATTAAGAGCATCTTTAAGGTTTAACCATGTTATGAATCCTTCTAAATGTTGATTTTTCAAGCTTCGACGATGAACGTTAAGTAGTTAAGAAGACATAAAGGTATGTAAGGCTAACCCTTCTTTCATTAAGGCATGATTCCTTTGCTATATACTACCTCATGGGTTTTAAAATGTCTTCTATATGACTCCATCCCTAGAATTACCAAAGCTCATGATCCTTGATATTTTCACGATGCTATTCCTCCTTTATATGATAGTCGATCCTCCAAGGAAAGAAGTAATGGAAATGATGATGATAATGATGTTGGTAATACTTATGGACGAGTATGTATACGTGTATGAGTATGTATGGCTATTATAGAACACCGAGCTTTTATGGCCGGGTATGATACCTATCGCGCGCGCACCACTGCAGTTGGGTACGGATAACATTGAGCCCTGGTAGGGCCAGGTATGTGTAACACCGAACCTTATTAGGTCGAGTATGTAAGAAACCGAACCGCCATGGCCGGGTATGTTACTTCTAAGAGTATGAATGTATGAAATAGAAGTTTCCCATTAGAAAGAGGGTAAGTAAATATGACGAACGTCGCTGGAGGTATACCTAGCCCTTTCATTTCATGATTCGTCTATCTTATGTTAGTTCTTATGCTTTCATTATGTTACTGATCATGCTTTACATACTCAGTACATTATTCGTACTGATGTCCTTTTGTTTGTCGACGCTGCGTTATGCCCGCAGGTGGATGGGGAAACAGACTTAATCCATAGACTACTTGTTCAAGGACTACATAAAGGAGCTCTATTTCATCCGGAGCTACAGTCATTGGTATTATTCTTTTATGTACATACATATGGGCATGGCGAGGTCCTGTCCCGTCTATATGATGTTACATACTCTTCTTAGAGGGTCATAGACAGTTGTGTATGGTTAGATGTCATGTAGCCTTGTCGGCTCATATTTTGTATATCATTTTGTTAGCCTCGTCGGCTTGTGTACATAGACATGGGCATTGTTATTGATGATGATATAAATGTGTCGTTGCCCGATGCGATTAGTATTGTTGATGTATAGAAAATCATGAGTAGACCATGTGGCTCACCTAGATGTGAATATGATGTACAATAGGAGGTGCCCGGGTGGGGTAGCACCGAGTGCCCGTCATGGCCCTCCGGTTGGGTCGTGACAAAAATAGGCTACAGGAAGTGCAAACTGTTTCATCGGATGGTACATATGCCTAAGTTTCCCTAGCTATTAAGTGCGGAATACTAATACAAAATATGCAAAATCTGGTCTAAGTACAATACAAAAGCCACTATAACTACATAAGACTGAAAATAACAAATACATAAGATTCTGAATATACTGTCTCGAAACAAAAGTACATATATCTTAAAAGAAGAGTTTTTCGGGCTGCGGCTCGGGAACATGGCTCACCCTGGAAACTCATACTAGAAGCCTCAGGAATCACTCACGAGGGGCTAACATTGATCCTGTAGCAAACTCTGCACTCAGAAAAGAATACAGCAAGGTAGTATTAGTACAAACACTATATATTCGTAGGCATCATAGGCCGACAACAATTAGTTCACATATATGAAGAAAGAATCAATAAGTAAACATGTAAGCAATCAAGCACGTTTACGAAACAAACCAACAATGAGATCAATTCAATATCAATGCTATGTACAAATCAACAATGAATAATGGATGTAAGAGTGAATGCATATACTATGCACTGCCAAATACCTCAAACATGTACACACATGCTACGGACAAAAACCTCCACGTCTCGATAGTTATGACCCATAGAGGACCCGTGAAGTCTATGTACTCCCTCGTCCTGACAAGAAACCTCGAGCAGCGAGTATATCACATTTCGCTCCAGTAACAACCTCGGACCACGATTCTAATCTATGTTTTACGACGGAATATGACGACATAAATGGAAACATAGAGGAGGAAACCAATAGATGATTTCTAGAACTTCACATACAAGGAATCCAGAACGTAAGAAAACTAGGATTGAGTTATAAGCGAAATACGATAGAACAGGCTTGAATGAGAAATTGATGGCTATTAACGGTAAAATCAAAGGCAAAGATAAGTGATTTCGCATAAGACGGCTTGGTTAAAGTAAAGTGAATTAGGATAGAGCTAATGTACGTTTATTCGTAAAGCCACAAGCGATTAATAAGCAAGCAGCCAAAATTGTAAGATAAGTCCTTGAATGAGGTAGGACTATGTGTTGCAGAATAGTCTGATACATAAAGATTCAATTAAACCAATGTATAACTGCAGAGTGTAATTGGACGGAAGTGATAACAGCTCCAACTAGTATACGCCGGGAAATGCAGGCAACAAGGACATAGTGACCCAGAATATAACAAAGTTACTTCTATAACCAAGAAGGCATGGATATTGATAGGAAGATTTCGTCTAACCTAAAGAAGTGTTTGATAAATGAATTGAAGTTATTAGAAGAGTAATAGACATCTGGACTGAAGACATATTTCTAGTATGATGGGGGAGGTGAGATAAGGATAGGACTGAGGTCTATTGTCCACTTTATTCAGAGCATCAAGGTATACGAAGATGATATTGACTTTGACAAAACGATACGGAGAGAAAGGATACAAAACGCCTAAATCATGGCGGGTTAAGGGAGAATACGATGATCACAATATAGAGGGAGAGATCGATGGCTACGAATACAAAAATCTTGGTCTTACAGAGGAGGTCATAAAGAGCTCAACAAGAACTGCCTACTTCACTGGATAAGTTATGTCACGACCCAACCCCGTAGGCCGTGACTAGTGCCCGATTTGGGCACCCAAACGCACCTATCAAACAGAGTCACATACGGATGACGTATATATATAAATATCAAACGCTGTCTCAGATTATATCAAACACATCCATGTGTATAACAGAAGCCAACAAGGCTGTGTTCAAATTTATATAATTTTCAGAAAAATTTTGGAAGAGTTTCCTTTGTTTACTTGACTATCCAAAATAACCCCGCACGCAGAAAATACCGGACAAAGGCCACACAAAATAAACAAAACAACACATATATACATATGCGGTGACAAGGCCGCCACGGCGAATGGGATCGCCCAGACACAATATATACAAACACACACATGCGTAATGGCCATAACCCACAAACATGTCCACAGACCTCTAAACAGACAGACAGAATCATATGACGGGACAGGGCCCCGCCGTACCCCTGAATAAGTACATACAAATGCAACGAACGAATATATACCAAAATATGGCTCCGGAACGAGGGGAGCACTCCAAACAGCAGAAGAGGGTGTCCTAAAAGGTGGATCACCAAAGCGTGCGTACGTTCTGCGGAGAGCGTGAAACGCACCCCGAAGAAAGGGAGTCGGTATGCAATATGTCTTGAGTATGCAAAGCAGAAGATATAGTAATAACTCTGAGTAGTAGTCGAAACGGAAGTATGGAAAGTAAGTACATATCCAACAGTATCAAAATGTTTACTTTCAAAATACAATTCATGCATAGGGCACAGAAAATATGGTCGCCGCATTCGTCAATGGCGCCATAACACGGCATAACACCGAGAAAGTTTCAAATCTCCGAATCCCGTCACATATCACAACACGGCATAACGTCAAACACGGCATAATGCCAAATATAAGTGGAACCGGCCCTCGGGGCGAGGAACTCGGTGAACCATAATCACGGATAACAGGAGTATATCATAATGCGCACGACAGAACAAGCCGGGACTCGGCGAAGGATATAACAGAATGCACGAACGGAGTCGTGAGGAATCATATGCATAAAATCATTGTCATAAATCCAAAAGATAAGTAACACAGTCACATTTAAAATCGGGATAATAATTACAACATATTCTTTTAGAAGTTGTCGAAATTACATAAAAGGGCATCGCGGGACCCATGGACGGGTGTAGACCCGAGCTGGGCCCGCCTATGGAAAACATACTCATCCTAGATCATACAAGCTTCTACAAAAATTTCAAAGCAATCAAGCTTTTACTTCTGGTGAGTTATGGGCGTTTGTAGTTTTCGAATCGTTAAAGAATAAATTCCTTTTAGAAATCAAACTTTCATGCAGCTTAGGTAAACTAGTAGTTCCAAGACATAAGGATCAATATTTCATCACATCAACATATGAATATCAAGAAACGAATGCGTATCATAGACATGCTCGGATTGCGGGAATAGAGTTTCCTCGAAGTTCGTGTCATAGCCTATTTTAACTAAGGCATGCCAAAGAAAGAAGGTTACTTTACATACCTCAAACGCTCTCCAATATAATCCAAACTCAAGTTAGATCCAACCTACGATTCGGGCTGCCCAAATTCTACAAACAAGTCATAAAATGTCAAACATTAGCTAAATACTTTTTGGGCATTAAATTCCAAATTTGCCCTTAATTCTACAGAAATTTTGGTGACATTTCCCCCTTAAATAGGCTACCCCGAGAATTTAACTCGGCCAAATCAATCAACAACAACAACAATAACCAACCTAGCAACATCAACAACCAATCCGAAAGGCAATGCAACAATAATAGCTCTCTTTCCCATCATTCAACAACATTCATAAATTCAATTCAATGGCTTACCTTCAAACCAACATCGATGCTTATACATTCAAATACTAACCCGAACCCATACCAACAATATTTAAAGACATTATAAGCAATTCATACAACATTTCCAACAATCCAAAAATTGTTCCAATCCACCCGAAAACAGCCCAAAACAGAACCTTACTTTAACCCATTCCTTATTTCCAAATCATGATTTGCATCCACAATTCACATTCTAACAATGCTATTCTCATCCATATATAAACTACATTAAATGTACAAAAATCTCCAAATCAGTCCGCAACAATCACAACATCAATTTGAGTCATTAAACATTCATTTCCAACATAGAATTCATAACGACGACGACTAAAACATTAAGCAATATCAATTCGTTCATTGTCATATAATATGACCCATTTCGACCAACACTACACATATACATATATGGATGATTCTCAATCGTTCTTCACCTTACAATGATCATAATATACTAACTAGACATTAATTCATCACTCCAACATAACACAACACACACACATTTCACACGCCCAACCCTCATACATATGGCCTCAACTTCAACATACTTTATTTCATGATTTTCATCCATATTAACATACTACAACATACATACAACCTTTATAACTTACAAAACATAATCAATTCTTACTTTTTCTCTTCAATTCCACAATAGGCTAGGGTTTTCAAAGATGAAAACTAGCGGGTTGATAAACTCCAACGACACTTCCACGCTACTTAGGGACCTCAAAATAGTGGGTTTGCATCATCAAAATAATTTTAGAAGAGCTAGAAATGGGACTTGAATTTTCTCTTGGTTGGCCGAGAGCCTCTTAGGAGGAGTCTTCAACTTCTCTTTTTTTTTGTCTAAGTGTTAAGTGAGATGAGAATGAGTAGTGGTCATCTTTTAAGTCTCCACATTAGTTGCACAAGTGTATATGGCCCACACCAATGTGTTGTTCCAATTAAAATTGAACACAAAATGGGTGGGCCAACCACCACACTCACACGGCCAGACATGGGAATTGGATGATTTCCAACTTCCAATTTTATCACTTTTGGTCCCAAATTTTTCTAATTGTTCCATACCAATAAATTCATGCACAACTTATATCTCAAAATAAAATCGAAGGTCAAAAAAATCCCGACTTTGTATCCCGAAATAGTTTTGTCCTTAACTTATCATAATTAATCCGGATTGTTCCAATGTACAAAAATACGGAATATAACAAGTTACCAAAGGTTATACGAAATGATGAGATATAGAAAGCAGTTCGGATATATAATATAATGCCTTATTTATGACTATTAAAAATTTTCAGTATGCAACAAGCTACTTATGTCGGAGCTTTTCAGAGAGATAGTTAAGTGAAATGTGCATGCTAGATTATCAGTAAGAATTCCAGACCTCACAAGGACATGAGAAGGATCCCATCAATCAAGTTAGAACCACCGTGTTATCTACACTATGAGGATCATGGGATAGCATTATAAATGTGATATGAAGAGGAATGAGGATTCACCATCCGATAGCTTAAAGGATGAAATTGTTCTACCGAATGGATTACTAGTCTAAAGCTAACAAAGAATTGATGTATCAAGTAGAGAAAGAGTTAACACGTGAGGGCAGGGTATTCTTATGCATGAATGACTTAATGGTATGACTAGAAGAGGATTAGGGTATATAAGGCTACGCCAAATCATTCGGGAAGGAGGCAAAATAGAGATCACCTCGGGGGTAGGATACGTTTACACGACAGTAATATTTTGGTATTGAAGGAGCGAATTGAATGACATGTAGGTAATAAACAAAAAGTCGTATGAAAAAATTTTGGTGGTTGTAACATAAATCCACAAATTCATTGCATTATGGAAAGATTCTATGTTACCAAGAATAAAAACAAGACTACATAAGAAACAAAAGGGGAAAAAAGGGTCAAAAGTTTAAGAATAATTGTAGCATTCACATATGAAAGCAATGGATGATGGCATGATCTAGCTAACCATAATGAGTTAAAGGTCTCAAGAATTTCAGGGATCAGATGTAACGACCCGTTCAGTCGTTATTTCACATTTGACAATTTTACCCCCGTTGACCCATCCCCAAGCCCTATTAGTACCATTTTGACCTACGGGTACAGGTGGCATAGTTCACAAGGTCATCGAGCGATTTTAGTATGACTTTTAGAAAAGGCGAGCTTTTAAGTAAAAACCATTTGACTCAAAGTTGACTTTTAGATAAACGGAAATTTTTGAAATTTCGTTGATTCTGAGAGGTCTGGATGGTCATTTATAACTTGGTGGCAGGTTTGGTTCAGTTCCAAATGCACTTGGTAGCATTTTAGGAATTGGGTTGGAAAGTTGGCTTTAGGCCATTGGGGATTGACTCGGTCAAATAGACCTCCGTTAGGAAATCTGACGGCATGGGTGAGTTTGTAGCGCGTTTTTATATGTGTTGGCATATTTGTTTTGTATACGGGGGCCTTGGGTGATAGTCGAATTTCAAGTTAGAGTTAGTAAAAAAAAAAAAAGATTTTTCTGGTACCTCGTGTAGGCGCCATAGCGGCACCAGGGGTGCCATGGCGATCCGCCACGGCGCGGGGACCGACGGGTGTAGCGGCGTTCTGTTGTTGGTGATAGATCGGCCTCCGGCGGTATCTCGGTGTCATAGTGCCTTTTAATATTTAGTTGAGGTTGTCGTAGCGTGCCTTCATGCTCATGCGCCATAGCAGCCCTGTGGACTGTCATAGCCATTGACGGGCAGATTTTCTCTACTTCCTAAGTTAAATACCCTAAACCATTATCACTTCCATTATATTCAAAGCATATTGGGGCGATTTTAAGAGCTTTTGACCAGATTCTTCATAGAGGTAAGATCCTTGGCCTTAGAATTTCTTACTTTCCCTTCCTAATCATTAATCCAAGCTAGAATGAAAGAGGAAAAAGTAGGTTTTCATGATATATTCTTAAAATGGGTTTAGACTTCCTAAGTGAAAATTGTTGGTGAATTTGGCTAGTATAACCATATATTCTGACTTATTCATTGTTGTTAAGCTTATATCTTCCATTATTAAGGGTTAATTTGTGGATTAAAAAGTTAGGGTTTATGCCCAAATTTGGAGGTTTCACTTTAAATCCGAATTTAGCTTAATCTTGAGTTAATATAGCTACGGATTAGTGGGTTTTGATCATTTACACTTGAATTGCATATTCCACCTTAGAATTTTTCGTTTTACCCTTGTGGGCCCATTTTCTCAACTTTCATAAGTTGGATTTAACCTAATTTAGAAGCTTAGGAATATGGGCATTGTTCTACATGGTTTCTAATTTAGATTACGTTTACAACTAGACATTGAGTATTTGGAGGTGCTACGAAAGGGAAAGGCAAAGGAGTGGCTGTGCATGGCTCCTGTTCGACATTTCAGGTAGGTTACGGCTTACTATATGGTAGACTTCGGTTTGCAAAGCATATGTAGTACTAGTGATTTTTGGAGAAAACATGGTTCACCTTCGGGTATGAAGTTGGGATGGATTACTTAGGTTGGTATGGTTGTTGATTATGGCTTGTCGCCTTATTGTGTTCTATTGAGTTGTTGCCTTGTTGTGATTTATTAGCTTATAGCCAGGTGAGTGATTCCAGACTTGTTGCTTAGTGATTTATTTTATGAATTTGGAGATCGTATTTTATCATGTGTTGATTTTTTTAGGAAGGAAGGAAAAGCTATGATATTGAAAATTGATTTGATATGCTGTCATTATTCACTGGTATGATGTAGTCTACTCATTGTCATCTTCCATGATACTCTGATAGGAATACTTGGCGACTTATTCAGGGTTGTGAACTTGTATCTCTTAGTTATTGGTTATTGACTTGTGAAGAGGAAGGATTTGATATTAATCTCGATGTTGGGATAGGTGTCCATGTGTGGCACGATTCTCATTGATATACTCTTGTTGCCATTGATATCATGCATGCATTCATACTCATATATTTGGATCGGGTTGCACGTACCGCAACACTGACTTGGATCGAGCTGTGCGCCGCAGTAGGTGCATGGACTTCGCGGGTCCCTCATGGGTCATGACTATCGAGGCGACGAGATATTTTCACCCGAAGCAGATGTGTGTCATTGTATTGCATTCATATTGCATTCACTCATACATCTGATTTTCGATAGCGGTTATTTATTGTATTGTAAGGTGTTCGTAAACATTGACTCCTTGGTTGGTTACTTATTTGAGATTGTCATATGACGGATTAGTATATACTTGGGAATTAATGGATTCAAAGGTTAGAGACTTTCTCCTAGGTTAAGACTTGAGCTTTCGGATAATATTGTTGGCGTACCAGAGTTTTTGGTTATTCTGAGAAATTGTGGAAAACTTGGCAAGACTTGGGTTTAGATGTTTCACCATAGGTTTACCTAAATATAATTCATTGAGGATTTCTTGGATATTTCGGTACTTGAGTTGTTATTCTTAGATATGTGATTATGATTTTTACTTGATTGTGAGCATGTCTATTCTTCAGTCTCTTCATTTATCTATGTTAACTAACTGTTTTTGGCCTATGATGCCTGCTCAGTACATGTTGTTGGTACTGATGCTACCTTGCTACACTCCTTTTCGGGGTGTAGACTTGAGATAGGTTCCCCTTTCACTTCCGAGACTGATCTCCGAGGTAGACTTGCGAGTATCATCGGATAAGCATCTGATGGTCACTACCCGTAGACTCTTCTATTTTACTGTCTTTATTTCCTATTCAAAGACAGATTTATTATTTTGAGACTTGTATATTCGAGACATATCATTTAGTGCTCTTGTATTATTCAGACCAGATCTGGGGGTTGTATTTATGGTTTTCGCTTTTTTATTCCTTATTATATAGAGTAACGATTGGATAAAGGTCTGCCTACCGAGGTGGGAAATAGTAGGTGCCCACGTGACATAGTAAATTGGATCGAGACACGTTGGTATCAGAGCCCTAGGTTACCCGGTCTATAAGTATAAGAGCATATCTAGTAGAGTCTCTCGGATCAATACGATGAGCTCCATACTTATCTGCGAGAGGCTATGAGACATTTAGGAAACTTTCAACTCTTTCTTTCCTTCTTGCTACTTCATTCGAATTGGTATCTAGTTGATCCCAATTGGTATCTGAATATCTTTATCTTAATCACCACGAAGGGTGGAAACTGGTGCTTAAATATTTATGTGAGCGATTTTGTTATGACGTGGCTTGGTATGGTACGAGAAGTGTCATCTAAATTCGGACGCTTGACCAAGTTCAGTTCTAGCTATGGCTTGAGGTTCAGTGTTGTGGAATAGTGGTTAGACTCATTCGTTATGGGGGTTTCTTGAAAAATAGGAAAGATGGTGCAGAGGGTCAAACGATCTCCGTGTTTTCAGTGTTGGGTTGCTCAGAAGGGGCAAAAGTACATTCTCGATTCGACAAGAATGATTTGTTCGATGATATGATTGGTTCTGGGAAAAGTTTTAATTTTGTCAAGGCTTTGTGATGGTGTGCGTGGCACGAGCATACCTATGGCAGGTCAATGACTCATCAGTGGCAGGGTATTAGATGTCGATATAAGGGGACGAGCGTAAGTTCGGTAAGGATCAGCGAATTTGGCAAAAGTATAGTGACCGCATATAATAAAGAAGAGGAATTGAGAATAAAGGACATAAATGATGACTTTTGTGGAAATCATGTATCGAAGTGTGAATTCTTAGGGTATTTTTGGTATGAGTACTTTTCGTGTTAATGGGATGGACGTGTAAGGAAGAGGAATTGGAAAAAATAATTTTCGCTATCAGGAAGGGAAAAATTGGTATCTGACATGCTTATGAGTAAGGTTGCAATTGGTACGAAAGTGGATTTCATACTCGGACGTGAAAGGTTAATTTGGTCTTTGACGTGATTATTGATAGTGGCTTGTGGGTCCTTCTAGGAAAGTGGTATCAGTTCTAGACTGGGAAGCAGGACTACTTGTGACGAGTGGAGACTTAAGATGCTGGGCAGTTGTGGTTCGGGTCTTTCGGCAGAGGTATGTTCGCCAGGTGTTCGCATTTAGAGGAATGATAAGGAAATCATGGAATCAAAAGCTAGATGATTTGAGAGTTATGTTGCAGTCATACTTGATAGAATAGACATAAGGGTCAGCATTGAGTTGGTATGTTTGGTTATGCCGTGGGCCAGTGGTTGACTAGTAAGAATGACTCTAGTATTGGACGAGTGCGAAGTGACAAGGAGCTATTGAGTGTTGCGTTTAGTATTGGATTGAAGTTGAGAGACTTATACCTGTTGTGTTAGTTTCAGCTAGTTCCTGCTATTACTGGTATTGGTAATAGGTTGAGTTGATCGAATGAAAGGGATAATCACGCGAATGATTAGAGGTGTTCTAGTTTGACAATTGGTACGTTCGACGTGGTAAATCAATGATGAGGTTCAGATTAATTCGAGTTGTAGAGAACGTTTCAAAAATTGAGTAAAGGAAATTTGAGTAAAGGTACCTCGGTAGAGGTTTTGGGGATATTACTAGGACTATGTATGTGATATGTTGGATTCAGAGAGCATTTGGTTTAGAGTTGAATGCGTTAAGGGAACTCTAGTGTGTAGAGTGTGTGGTATGCTTCTGTCACACCCCAATCCTGATAGGGCATGATGGGCACCCGACCCCTTACTCAGAGCCGAGCCAACCCGCTGCTTCTCGTTATGTTCATAATCTCACTGGTCTCTTAAATCACGAAATGAAATGCATAATGAAAGCTTTTCAAAAGCATTCTTTTCGTCGTTCTCAAATCAAGTAAAATCTGTAATCATATGAAATTTGTAACATAATGCATAATGATACATCGGCTTTCAGAGCCGCTTACAAGACTGACATGCTATGCACGTGACTCTGTCTGCAAAGTCTCTAACATCAATCAAGATACCATAACATAGATACTCCGAGCTCGTGAACACCGAAGAAAACGGAGCTCGCCAATCTAGCCGGAACATCTTCTAGCAATATCCTCACTCTCCGTATACACCGCGTGGCATGAACGCGGCGTCCACAAGAACGTCGGTGACGTCAGTACGAGCAATGTACTGAGTATGTAAGGCATGAACAGTGGAATAGTAAGAAATACCGAACCTGGAAAGTAACACAATGGACGTATAGGGATAAAGTAATATAAACAAGATTAACCTGTGCCTTTGAATGCCCTTTTAAGGCGAATGTCGTGCATGCTTAGCTTTTTAAGGACTTTTCCATACATATCCATAGATGACATACATACATACATATGCATTCACATACACTTACACTTACTATACATACATCTGTCATATCTGTACTCAGCCCTTGCGGGACTCGATGTGTTATACGTACTGCCCTTGCGGGACTCGATGTTATGGTATTCGTACTCGGCCCTCATGACTTGATGTTATGGTATCCGTACTCGGCCGCTTTGACTCGATTTTATGCCCAATCGATCTGCCGGGATGCAATGCATACATACATACATACATATACATATATAAAAATACATAAATGAAATCAACATCATCATTAGCATTACCATTATCATCATATCAATCCTTGAAGGATCAACCACCGCAAGATAAAATCGACGATTTCGGGACTCGAGAATCATGAACTTAGGTAGCACTGGAAATAGAACCATTATCATCGCTATATCTCACCTCGAAGGAATGAGTAACATGAGGTGAGACCATCAATAATAAGTACGGTTAAGGGATTCGTGGAATGGCTCAATAGTCTCATAATGCCTTCAAATCATAGCTTCGGAGTTTAAAAAGAAGAAAATCACCATCATCGTCACAATCATCATAGAACATATTCCATTTAACATCATAAAAGGCTTTAAAGTCATGAACTTCGAGCTTTTGAAAACAAGGCGATTATGGAAACATTTATGGAATCATAACATAGGAATCATGCCTTTGAAAGAAAGGGACGAGCCTTAACATACCTGTTCCACCTCCTATTAGCTACGCTTATTAGTCCGAGCTCGCAAGTCTACATTTAAGAGGATTTACACTGACGTTAGCCTCTTTATCTCACACTTATTCCAAGTTTGAAATCAAACTATTCTATATTCTGCCGAAAATCGGGCAGCATCTCCCCTGTTTATATGCCTAGCTCGAATTCTCAATTCAACAACCAACAACAATCGCAACAATACCAACATCAATAGCATCATTTCAAACACCAAAGTATTCTATAGAACGTCCCACACGCTGTTCTCCAACTTTCGTAACTAATTAACCCACTATACAATTATTAACTACGCTAACTTGGCGAATAAACCGGTATCCACGTAAATAGGAAGAGATTCATACCTTTCTCCCTTTAATATTGATGTATCTTCACTTTTCCACACTAAGCTTAAGCCACAACACGCCGCTATATGATTCTGCAACAATAACTATACGCTATCCGCACCGGAATTTGGGAATTATACCTGGTTTGGGCTAAAATTTGATTTGGGGAGTTGGGGAGAACTCTCCAGAATCTTGGAGAGGCTTTTAAGGTGTTTGGTGCATAAAATGGGGGCTTGTCCCCTTTAAATAAAGCTCCAGAATCTGCCTGCACCGCATCTAAAAACGTTCAGCGCGATCGCGGTGCTTTCTGGCGCGTTCGCGCAGGCTTAAATTTTCTGCCTGCGCGTTCGTTCAGTAAAAAGGTCATAACTCTTGATACCGATATTGTGTGAGGACCCACGACCTATGGTTGGAAATCTCTTTCAATTATCTACAACTTTCATTCTTGGCGTTTCTCCAAATTCCAAACTTATAATATCGTTTTGGCCCCTCCAAGTCAGATCATCCAAAAATGTATCTTTAAATCATCCTTTTGGAGGACTTATGCCCATATTTGGCTTATGGGTCCTTCTTAGGACTTACTCAACTTTCCATGTACTACTCACATTTCTCTTCATACGTCCTTTATAAAACTTCATCGTATGGGTCCCACTTAGCGTACAGCAACGAGGGTTTCTTATTACGTGCCATATAAACCAACTCACCTCATAGGGTCTCCAAATGTCATATATATGTTATTATTACATTCTTATAATATAAACTTCATCCCGAACCCCGAGCCTCGAAATTTGTTCGGTCGCGTTCGCGCCTCGTGTCTGCTCATTCTTCGCGCGTTCCGCGTACCATTTTCCCCCTCCTGTCACCCCCACTTGTAACGTCCATATCCCCTTACCCCGATGTCCTATTGAGGAGCGGTTTGTTGCGTTGAAACTAGACTTCCCGAACTTCAATTTAGACTTTCGTTTTTACTTCAAAAAAAACTTTAATACATGCTAAAACATATTCTTCTTCCGCTAGACCAAAATTTTTCATACCAAACCTGGCTCAACTCTTCCTTCAAAGCCCCGTGCTTAATCCCCAGTTCACCGGTCTTCCAATCCTCCTATAACCCGGTTACGCGAACTCTAAGCCTATAATCATAACACGAACACCTATGATCTTGCATTTTCTTGATAATAACTCCGATGTCTGCACTTGAATAGCTAATGCCTAACGAATTTTAACGTACAGAAACTACGGGGTGTAACAGCTTCTATCTCAAGGTTGACTCAGCTAGTTTGTAAGACTTATAATTATACGGTAATTTATTGAGTGAGTTCGAGAAATGGCTGTGGTGACTATGATTGTGATTTGATGATTGTGATTTGATCGTAATTGGGAAATTGAGGAATAAGAAGGGTATAGTTGATCGAGAATCAGTAGGAATGAGGTACGTCTTCGAAATTACTTGGGTCTTTATAGATTATGGTATTGTTGTCTTCTATAATTCAAGTGGGGGATTATCGTTGAGTAAGCTTAATAAGGAAGTTGCTAAGCAAAGATAAAGTGATTTGATGGGTCGAGTGATACGACGAAGTTCGTGAGGTTTCGTGATCAAAGAATTAGCGAGAGAGCAATTTTAGGTAATCGACATATTAAGGTTTATAGGAAGTGGCTTGGGTGGTGCTCGTTGGGTAATTTCCGTAACACTCACAAAGCTGACGGATGAGTGGTCTTAAGAGAAAGGATTTGTGAAAATTCCTATTATGTGAGGACTTGAGTTATATTCTCGAGATGGGACCATAGTCGTGGTAAGTGTTTTACGCTACGAGTAATAGTGACTGGATATCTCAGGTGAATACTTTTGGATATTAAGGATGCGAAAAATAGTTATGCTAGGATGGCACAAGAGATTGCGAGATTTGATGCTTTCGAAAATGTTATGGGCATAATAAGGTACTACAATGGAAGGTTCGATGGTTAAAGGGTTATCATATGAGGCTTCAGGTTTTTTGATCAAAAAGTTTGGGGTTATATCAAATTTGCATATCGGGTAAAGGTTAAGAAATTCTAAGGTTGCATTCATAAGGTATAGTTCTTCGGTACTCAGTTCACAGTGTGGATATAATTCAGCTTTTGGAGTCGAGAATGACAAACAAAATTTATTATGCGGGAGGAAAAGATTAGAATTGGCCGCCACCGATGCGTGGTAAGACTGTGATTGGTTTCGGGAAGTTGGAGTCAGTTCGAATGATTATTAAGGTTATTCAAGGGTTGTGCATTCATTCCGGGTTAGTACCGTTTGATTCGAACTTTATGGGTTGTGTTCATATCTCCAGGAGGACTTATGTGTTCCCAGTAACTCACCTTCACGGATTCGATGAGTTTCAGTTCAGGTTTGAGGGATGACAAGTCTTTCGAGCATTATCAGGGTTGCGAGTGGACTTGATGGTATCTTACCGAGGGCAGCTATTCGGACAGATATAATGGTTTCGTCAATACTTGATAGTGATTTGAGGAAGTACTATGGTTGCGAGTGGTCTTTAGAGTGATCAGATGGTTTCTTACGAACTTGGCTCGGCCAAGTATTCAGTGGTATATTTCCTGTATTGTGATTTGAAGGTTTAAAAAGACTTGGAACTAGCAATGTCGGCTATGAGAAAGATCAGTTTGATGCAATTTCTTAGAGTGCTCCGATAAAGCAAGAATTCTTTTCTGGAAAGAGTAATTCATGGCTTCTGGCTCATGTTTATATGTCCCTAAGAGATAGTGGTGCAAAGAACAACTTGAGAAAGGCAAAAGAAAGGTTATCGGAATCAGAGTATTTTACCGGTTCAGAGTGGGCTATGATTGTGTTTATGTCTAAAGGTCTGTGTTGTTTTGAGGAATGTTTGTGGGACCTATTGATCGCTTTCAGAGGTATAGTTATGTCGAATCAGAGAATTCTAGTAAGAGTAGCTCTTTATTTCGGAGATCAATTGTGAGAACAGTTTGAGTATGATAATATGGAAGTTGGGTCTTTTAACTAAGTTAGAGGAAGTTTGACTGATAAGGTGAGAGGCAGTGATTGTGGTATACTTCATGTCGTGGAGGCTTCTGTGTTATTATGATAATGATTCCTCGATTACCGTCTGCTTTCATACCTCTTTCTTCGTTTGAGGATGAACGGTCGTTTAATTGGTATCTGATGTAATGACCAAACAGGTCATTATTGTTCGGTCGTTATACCACTTTAGACTATTTTACCCCGTTGACTCCTCCCTAAGCCCTATTAGTACCATTTTGACCCGCAGGGACAGGTGGCATGGTTCCCAAGGTCATCCAGCAAGTTTTAGTATGACTTTTGAAAAACTGAGCTTTTAAGTGAAAATCATTTGACTCATAGTTGACTTTTGGGTAAACGGACCTTTTCAGAATTCCGTAAATTTCGAGAGGTCTACATGGTCATTTATAACTTGGTGGCAGGTTTGATTCGGTTCTCAATGCACTTCGTAGCATTTTGGGAATTGGGTTGGAAAGCAGGCTTTAGGCCATTGGAGGTTGACTCCATCAAATAGACCTCCGTTAGTAAATCCGAGGTCACGGGTGAGTTCGTAGCCCCTTTTTATGTATGTTGGCATATTTGTTTTGTATATGTCGGGCCTCGGGTGATAGTCGGATTTCGGGTTGGAGTTAGTAAAAAAAAATAGATTTTTTTGGTACCTAGTGTAAGTGCCATAACAGCACCAGGCGCGCTGTGGCGGTCCCACCACAGCGCAAGGACCAACGGCTGTAGCGGCTTTCTGTTGTTGGTAATAGACCGTTGTAGCGGTATCTCAGACGCCATAGCGGCCTTTTGATATTTAGCTGAGGCCGCCGTAGCGTGCCTTCATGCGCATGCGCCATAGCGATGTTGTGGACCGCCGTCGCCGTTGACGGGAAGAATTTCTCTACTTCTAAAATTAGAAACCCTAAACCCTTATCACTTCCTTCCATTATTTAAGCATATTGGGGCAATTTTGAGAGCTTTTGACCAGATTCCTCGTAGAGGTAAGATCCTTGGCCTTAGAATTTCTTACTTTTCCTTCCTAATCATTAATCCATGCTAGAATCAAAGGGGGAAAAGTGGGTTTTCATGAGAAATTCTTAAAATGGGTTGAGACTTCCTACGTGGAAATTGTTGGTGAATTTGGCTAGTATAACCATAGATTCTGACTTATTCATTGTTGTTAAGCTTATCTTCCATTATTAATGGTTAATTTGTGGATTAAAGAGTTAGGGTTTGTGCCCAAATTTGGGGTTCCACTTTAAATCCGAATTTAGCTTAATATTG
Organism: Lycium ferocissimum; assembly: GCF_029784015.1. Taxonomy (NCBI): domain Eukaryota; kingdom Viridiplantae; phylum Streptophyta; class Magnoliopsida; order Solanales; family Solanaceae; genus Lycium; species Lycium ferocissimum. The sequence continues at coordinate 70,916,740 of NC_081345.1, forward strand.
AGTTAATCTAGCAAAGGATTAGTGGGTTTTGATCATCTAGAATTGAATTGCATATTCCACCCTAGAATTTTCTGTTTTACCCTTATGGGCTTGTTTCCCCAACTTTTATAAGTTGGATTTGACCTAATTTAGAAGCTTAGCAATATGGGTATTGTTCTTCATGGTTTCTAATTTAGATTAAGTTTATAACTAGACATTGAGTATTTGGAGGCGCTGCGAAAGAGCAAGGCAAAGGAGTGGTTGTGCATGGCTCCTGTTTGGCATTTCAGGTAGGTTACAGCTTACCATATGGTTAGACTTCCGTTTGCAAAGCATATGTAGGGTTAGTGATTTTCAGAGAAAGCATGTTTCACCTTCAGGTATGAAGTTGGGATGGATTACTTAGGTTGGTATGGTTGTTGATTATGGCTTGTCGCCTTGTTGTGTTCTATTGAGTTGTTGCCTTGTTGTGATTTATTAGCTTGTAGCCACGTGAGTGATTCGAGACTTGTTTCTTAGTGATTTATTTTATGAATTTGGAGATCATATTTTATCATGTGTTGATATTGTCGGGAAGGAAGGGAAAGCTATGATATTGAAACTGTTATTGAGATATGTGTCCATGTGTGGCACGAATGATTTGATATGTTGTCATTATTCATTGGTATTATGCAGTGTACTCATTTTCATCTTTCATGATACTGTGATAGGAATACTTAGTGACTTGTTCATGGTTGTGAACTTGTATCTCTTACTTGTTGGTTATTAACTTGTGAAGAGGAAGGATTTGATATTGATCTCGATGTTGGGATAGGTGTCGATGTATGGCACAGTTCTCATTAATATGCTCTTGTTGGCATTGATATCATACAGGTAGTCATAATCATATATTTGGATCGGATTTCACGTACCGCAACACTGACTGGGATCGGGTTGCTCGTACCGCAACATTGACTGGGATCGGGTTGCACGTTCTGCAACACTGACTTGGATCGGGCTATGCGGCGTAGCAGGTACATAGACCGGGCTGTGTGCCACAAAGAGGTACATGGACTTCACGGGTCCCCCATGGGTCATGACTGTCGAGGCGACGAGATATTTCCGCCCGAAGCATGTGTGTATCATTGCATTCATGTTGCATTCACTCAAGCATCTGATTTCTGGTAGTGGTTATTTAATGTATTGTACGGTGTTCGTGAACATTGACTCCTTGGTTGGTTACTGATTTGAGATTATCGTATGCCGGATTAGTATATACTTGGGAATTAATTGATTCGGGGTTAGAGACTTTCTCCTCGGTTAAGACTTGAGCTTTCGGATAATATTGTTGGCGTACTAGAGTTTTTGGTTATTCTGAGGAATTGTGAAAAACTTGGCAAGACTTGGGTTTAGATATTTCACCATAGGCTTTACCTAGATATAATTCATTGAGGGTTTCTTAGATATTTCGGTACTTGAGTTGTTATTCTTGGATATGTGTTTATGCTTTATACTTGATTGTGAGCATGTTTATTCTTGAGTCTCTTCTCTTATATATGTTAACTAACTATTGTCCGCCTATGATACCTACTCAGTACGTGTTGTTTGTACTGATGCGACCTTGCTAAACTCTTTTTTTGGAGTGTAGATGTCACGACCCAACTGGAGGGCCATGATGGGCACCCGGAGCTAACCTACCAGGCACCACAACATGTACATACATCTCATATCCACACCTAAGTGGACTATCATGCTAACTCATAAATATCATAAATTGTATGGGACATAAACCCAAACGATAATATACATACATCATCAAACTAATCCCAAGTATACACGCCGACAAGGCTATTAAAACGATGATACAATACAACATAGACCGAGAAGGTCAAGGAACATCTGACTATGCATATCTGTCTACGAGCTTCCACTGGAGTGCAAACATAATAAGGACGGGACAGGACCCCACCGTACCCATCTGTACACAAAAGGATCATACCAACTAGACAACAGCTCCAGAACAAGTGGAGTGCTCCTGTACAACAGCTGAGAAGACAGCCTATAAGTCTGAACCGTCTCCCTATCTACCTGCGAGCATGAATGCAGCGTCCACCAAAAAAAAGATGTCAGTACGAATAATGTACCGAGTATGTAAGGCATAAGTAACAACATAAGGAAAGTATGAAGATAACATAAGATAAAAGAGATCAATCTGTACCTCTGATTGCCACTTAAGGCTGATGTCATGCATGCTTAGCTTTAAAAAAAAAACATTTTCATACATATATATAATCCGTACCCGGCCATAATAGGCTGGTGTCATCCGTAGCCGGCCATGATAGGCTCGGCGTTATCCATACCCCCTATAGTGGTGTGCACAATAGGTGTAGTACCCTACCAACTATAGCGTGGCTCGGTGTGAGAAAATAACTACATATATATAAAGCATGCATGATAGCCCAAATAAAAGCTATAACTCTATCGGAGTGACGTAAGGTCGGTAAACCTCCGATTATCATTATGGAATTATCATCATGAACATATCTCACCTTGAAGGAACAATAATCATAAGATGAGATCAACATCAATGAATAAAATCAATAACCATAAGACAAGAACAATAATATCATAAGAACATCAAGAACGATAAGCTTCTAGTATTTCTAGGAATAGGGACATTATGAATATCATGTGAGTGGGTTTGTATCGATAAGATCATGTCATAAGAAAGAAAAGGACAGCCTTAACATACCTTATCATCTCCTTAACGACTAAACGCCTATCCTCCCAAGCTTTTAAATCTATATTCAAGATGATTCATACTAAGGTTAAGTCATTGAAACTCTCACAAGATCAAATTAAAATAATTAGTAGGCTAATGAAAGTCAGACAATAGTTCCTTATATCATCTATTTCCACCAGCTCCAAAACAACTCCCAAAACCACAATAAAACATCAACAATATCATAATTCAAAGTTATACTCAAACTATACTCAATTAGTCCCAAAACTTCCTTTCATAGTCAATCCATAACAACAACTTCAACACAACACCCTTTTGATCTTTTCTCCAATTTCCTTTTCCTCAAATCTTAGCATAATTACCAAATAAACTCATAAGCATGAAACTAAGATAAAATCTTACCTCAATATTCAATAACACTTCAATTCCAAGGTTACTCCACCTTAAAATACTCATCCAAGCTTCTTCAAGAAGAAAAAATAAGTTTAAACCTCACTTTGAAACCCTAAAAACTTTGATCTTTGATTTAGGCTTGGAGATGTGTCTGAATGTGTTTGGAGAAGTCTCTAGAGCTTTCTCGAACTTGGGGCTATGTTTAAAATGATTAAAATGAAAAGGGCTCATCGTTCTTAAAATCTAGAAAATTCCACTGACTTACAAAATACTGGCCATATTTCTTGGCCGTATAAATTATATGGTCCGTATCTCCAATCGTATAATTTTACACGGGCCGTAACTTTGGCCGTATTTCTCAAATTTGCAATTTGTCAGTTGTATTGGAAAGAAGACTCTCTGAACTTCAATTTAGATAGTTTATGCAGTCCGTAACTTCTCATATACTAAGAGATATACCTCCCTAAAGTTGGACCAAAAAACCTGTTCAGAATTCTGTTAAGTTTTTACAAACTTAATTTCTTCGATTTACTTGATTCCGGAACCTTTAGATACTTTCTTAACATTTGTTAAAAGTCTTCCTTAACCTTATAAGGGTTCCATGGCCTCTCCGACTTACGCTAGTTTACCTATGACACAACCAACGCGAAAATTTTCAAGGTGTTAGATCATATATATATAACATCCTGGCCATATAAAATTATACGGTCCATATAGTTGGCCGTATAATACCACCTCCAAAACTGCCTTCTCTGGAAATTTTTAAAATCCTTAAATACGGTCCATATTCTATATGAAACAACTTTTAACGAACCTTTCCGCTTCGATTCACTTATTCTCTACTCCTTCCGTAACTTACCAAACATGAACTCAAACACTTTTAAGAATAAGTTAGGCATGTCCAATCTCATATAACCTCCGAAGACAAATCCCGACATCCAAACTAAAATAACTTACGTACGCTTCTAAATGTATAAAACAGCAAGGTATAACAGTAGACTTGAGACAGGTTCCCCTTCCACTTCCGAGACTGATCTCTGAGGCAGACTTGTGAGTATCCTAGGATGAGCACCTGATGGTCGCTACCCGGAGACTCTTCTATTCTATTGTCTTTATTTCCTATTCAGAGACAGATTTGTTATTTTGAGACTTGTATATTCGAGGCATATCATTTAGTGCTCTCGTACTATTCAGACCAGATCTGGGATTTGTATTTATGGTTTCCTCACTTTTCTTATATTAGTATGATTAAGACTTATGATTCCTCTTTCTATTTATTCATTATTATATAGAGTAACGATTGGATAAGGGTCTGCCTACTGAGTTGGGAAATGGTAGGTGACCGCACGACTTAGTAAATTAGGTCGTGACAAGAAGTTACCTCGATATGTCCCAACATTCAAGGACGAATGTTCCTAAAGGGGAAAGGACGTTACACCTCGTAAATTTTTGTGTCCTTTGTGTCATAAGTAAATTAACGTAAGTCCAGAGAGGCCATGGAACTCCTATAAGGTTAAGAAAGACTTTTAACAAATGTTAAGCATGTACCATAAAGTTTTGGGGTTAAATAAATGAAAGATGTTATAACCCGTAATTTTATGGTTAAACTAGGTGTACTTAATATGATAAGGAGGTCGTTCTTTTAAGGTACTTGAATCATATAATATTCTTATGTTAAGTTTTTAAGTCAAGCAAGTTGTAAAATAAAAGTCAGCGAAAAGTAGCGCAAGTTACGTTCATAAATTTTGCTGAAAATTGGGTTTAATGTCACTGAGATTTTCTCCCAATATACTTGGAGTTGTGGGGTTTTCCACCCACTAAATTTAAGTTCTACCGGTCTAGTTTTTAATGCATTAAAATTTTCATCGATATAATGTTGGAGTAGAGAGATATTCAGATTTTTGCGAGACTACGCAGGCAGCCCTATTAGGAACCACTTGAGGCGGCCACCGACTTTGGCATTCTTAAAAGACGTTTTGGGACTGTTTTTCATTCATTTTTCAACAAAAATTCATCCTAACCTTTTTCTAAGCTCTCTCAATAGTCCCTAAAGTGTTCAAGGCAAAATCCAAGGGTTCATTAGCAAATCCGACACCAAAAACTAGCTAAAGTAAAGAATATCACCGCTATGATGCTGTGAAGTGAACAACGGTGGATATGAGTTGAAACCAGTTTGGATTTCAAGTTGTACCTGTTGTGTAAAGTATGTATAACATCTTGTTAGGTGTGCTTAAGGTCAATTACATGTTGTTTGTGCTATTTGAGTAAAAGACTACAAGATAGTACTTGAAAGGGCAATAGATGTTGTTAACTTATGGTTGGACTGTTTTGAGGCTTTATAAACGGCTTATTGTGGCTGGAAATTATATAAAATAACTTGATTATGGTATGATTGTGGTTTTTATGCATGTTTATATGTTTATCAAGTGGATTGATGAAAGAAACATATGAAACTTGAGATTAAAAGTGAAGATTGAAGTGTTAGGTGTGTGGGCCTTTTTGAAGGTTGTTTTTATGATGTTTTCGGCTGAAAATGATATGGTAAGCATAAGTATGATGTTATAAATGATGTAGACTTATTCATGGAAAAAATAAATGGAATTCGAATTATATTTTGTAAACGTAAATCGAGCTTGCCACTCATTATGGTTGTTGACGTAATTGGAAATCTCACATTGAATTTTAGTGTTGTTTTTGGGCTGGTTTGATGACCCTTAGTGGTATATGGGATGTAGGATAACTAGGGGAGGTGCTGCCCATTTTCTCGTAGGAAATATGGTTAGCAAGACGTGATGGTTGCAACATTGATAATGATGACAGTATCGTTTTACTTATTATAGACGCAAGAAAATTGTGTTAAGTTTGGTGGTTGATTGAATAGAGATTACAAGGTATGTTAAGGTACTCTCTCTTATTCTTTGGTATCATTCCAAATGAAATGAAACATAAATGAACGATATTCATAACGGCTCTATTCCTAGGACTGGTAGAAGCTTATATTCTTGCCCTCTATATAATAGCGCTGATTCTTGTTGTATTGCTCATTGTTTCTTAAATGCAAGTTATGTTGATGATGTTAGTTCCATAATGTTAATCGGAGGTGCAACGACCTTACGTCACTCTGATAAGTTCATGATGACTCTTATGGCTCTTGTTCATGCACATATATACATATATTATAATATTGATGCCCACAGAGGCCGATGGAATTATATACACATATATATGTACGACGGCATTATATACGCACCCCTAATCAGGTGGATATTATGATGATGATGCTCACAGAGGCTTGACAGCGCTATATGCGTGTATATATATCATATGATGATAGTGCTATATGCGCGTATATACTGTATTCATGCATATCATGGATCTCAGTGGTAATACAGAGCCAAGGTTGAGTTTCTTATTCCTCGATTACATTGATGTCTTTCCTTATGTTGTTATCTGCCTTACATACTCGATACTTTATTCGTACTGACGTCCCTTTGCCTGGGGATGCTGTGTTTCATGCCCGTAGGTCCCGATAGACAGGATGATGGTATTCCTAGTAGGTTTCCAACTCAGCGCAAGGTGTTGTTGCACTTCATTTGCTCCGTAGTTGCTTTTATGAGTCAGTCTACTTATGTATACAAGTTTATGGGTATGGCGGGGCCCTGTCCCGACCTTAGTACCCGTGTCCCGACCTTATGACATTCATGTACTCTTTAGAGGCTTGTAGATAGATTTCATGTATATAGATGTTTTGTAAGGCCATATCGGCCTATAGTTTGACATACGGATGTCTATGTCGGCCTTGTAGGCCCATATATCTTATTTATATCATGTTAGGTTCATTGCTTGTCGAGTATTCCTAATGTTCTATTTCGATTGTCTCATGATGTACCTCTGGCTCATTTGTGTATGTTAGCATGACTATGGATATAGGTTATGGTAATGCCCAGCAACTAAGGCCCGGGTGCCCATTGAGGCCCTTTGGTTCTGGTCGTGATAAAAGTATCAGTTCTTGGGGTATGGCAGAATAAATGGGTCGTAATTAAATATGTACGGACCGTACTTTTTGCCTGTACCTCGAGGTCATATTAAACCACAATCTGTTTATAAGGTCCCGTATAAAGTATGGACCATACATTGTACGGGTCGTGCCTTTCACCGAAATTCTGATGCACAAATTGTACTGCCTGATGTACAGACCATACTTTATTGTACGGTTCGTCCTTTTATTATACGGCCTGCTCAACTGTACACAAAGCAACATTCAAGCAAATAATCTAACAGCTATTTTATTGCTTTCCTTACACCTTCTTGTGACTAACACTGTCCGTCAACAGGCATGCCACCAAAAAACACTGTCCGGAGAGATAGTGAATCCCAACCAACAGATATGGGCAGGGGTCGAGGCAGGGGAACCATACAAACACGTTTGTGTGATATCCCCTCTGACCAAGAGGTGGAGGATGCTGATGTTCGGTTTTTAAAAAGAACAAGGATTGTTGCACCTCGCTGAGCATCACCACGACATGATTGCTCCCGATCTAAAGATAAAGAATCTCCAGCTGCACTAATCTCTAGTAATGAGGGATCTGAACAAGAAAGTACATCGACTCCTAATGCCCTTGCCAACCCTTCAGACCCGAGCAGTGCTGAAGAAAGTAGATTGGCAGAAGTGCGAAAGAAGACCTTGTCAGAAAATGCCCTACGGTTTTCCGCAGAAGGGGTCAAAGAGCGGTTTGAAGATGGACTGGGTGGGACAAAGAAAGGGGGAATCCACTGCGAATCATTTAGGGGGAGAGGCATATTAGCTTCCATGGTCTAGAGGATCATCCTCGCATCTTGGAGACACTGCAGCACTATGGTTTTGAAGTTTTCAACAACCCCCCGGGTGAATATTTCCCAATCCTTATTCGAGAATTTTATGCATCGTATGGCTCTGCTATAAAGAAAAATCAGAAACTGGGCCAGCAATTACAGGCAGTTCCAACCTTAGATGAGGTGGAGGTCCAGAAAGTCAAAAATTGACATCTCTAGCGAAGCAGTCAACAAATTTTACTTTGGAGATCAGTATGTGGCACCACCAAATACATCTGAGTTTTGGTACAAAGTTGATAGGCGAACATCGAAGGCTGTGAAAGAGTGGGTGGCCTTAGTAATAGCTCGGGCTGATTTGTCTTGGCTACAAATGAATGCTAAAATCTTCAAAAGAACTCTGACATTCAAATGAAGATTCTGGTGGAGTGTTGTAAGGTTCAGACTGATTTTGACCCAAAATGATAATTCGCTCACATCGGATCGAGCCATGGTAGTTGCAGCGCTTATGTCTCATTATCAGTTGAATTTTAGGGACATGATCACTATCGATATCTGGGGAGAGCACCACAGAAGGCCGCATCTTTAAATTTCTCGTGCCTCATCACCATGTTATGTTAGAAAGCGGTGTGCAGCGTATTCCTTATCGGGATCACTATATACAAGCCTCCCATGTGTATGATATCAGGAAGAGCAAAGAGGAGGATCGCCAGGAACCCAGGGTATTGAGGTTGCTTTTATAAATTTATCGGAAGGCCATGAGAAGAATCAAGCTGAGTCATATTTCGGGGCCACAGGTGATGCTACCACAGATGCACCTGCTATTGCTATGGCCCTAGTTGTTGATGCTAGACCATCCACCGCTGTTGTCCAGCCCTCTACAGCTTCACCCACTTCTTCGACAGGACAACCTTCTATGGCTGTTCTGCCCTTATCCACACAGCAGCCAACACGAAACCCAGTTGCATTCAATAGAGAAACTTCAGGGAGTTTTCTATCAAAGCAGAATAGGCTAATCTGCAGTCAAAGCTCATAGCAAGGCAGCTCTAGAAGTTTGTGATCAATGAAATCAAAGCATCCTTGGGACAAGTTAAGGCATCAACCGAGTAGGATCATCAGCTGCTCCATGACAGGCTCAATGGAGTTAAGGTGATATTGGCCGCTCTAGAGAGATCAGGGCCAGGTGGTGACATAGGAGGTCTTTGGGTTGAGTTGGATCGGCTAAAGTCCGAGATACAGGCACTACAGACTCGAGATCCGATAATTCCTGAGGATCAAGTTGTCTCAAGTACTGTGGATATTTCGTCATTGGTGTAGGTGGTGAGTCTGGTAGAGGATGATGACTCACCACGGGCAGACAGAGGAAAGGGGATATTGGAGGCTGAGGATCCCTCCGTGCTGGAGATAGATACACTCATAAAGGCCCGGATGGACCAAGAGGAGGAAGAGCAGATGCAGATCGTCGTCCATAACTCCCTGCAAGATAGTCACTCTGCAAAGACTAGCCAGCAGTGCGCTAGGTGCATTTTCTTGCACTACCCAGGTAGAGTTGCCCGAGCTTAGCCAGATAGTGGTACATGACACCACTCAGCCAGCTGCAAATTTGGCTCAAGTTCAGACTACTGATGCGGTGACGCCTCGGGATGATAAGAGCGCCTAGGGCACCCCAGGTAGTTTTAACCCTCATTTTTGTGCTCATATTGATGAATTGGGGACAATGCATGATTTTGGTTGAGGGTGGGCTATTTGGTTTTTGTTGTAACTGTATATATATGTTTCGGAACCCCCTCGGCTTTTATTTGCCAGTGTTCTTTTCCTGAGGGGTTTTATTTCCATTGAACCTGACATGTTTAGGTTGTTTAGTTAAAATAGAGTAATTGTGACTTATAAGGTAGTGGTTTTGAACTTATGGCATGTTTGGTATGGTTAGTTGAAAGTAAAGTGACCCCTCTAAATTTTTAATGCATACTCAGATATTGCTAGTGATTGACATGTATGATTCTTTTTGTGACTTTATGAGTATTGGGGTATTGTGTGTGATGAATGTTGGCTTGGGAGGTTATACTTTACTTAACAAAAGAGATCTTTATGTCGTTGTGTGTGTGAGTTGTTAGGATTTATTCATGTACTGCATTCACAATCTAGAACTTGCCCTGTTAGTCATGCTTGATTTCTAAGGATAGTTTGATTATTGAAATGATCTTATGCTTTCTTTGTATGATTTTGCAACCTCAAGCCTTTTGATCCTACCCGTTCACATAAATAATCCCTAGTCTCCCATTTTGATCATTTTGACCTTTTTCTTAACTAACCGCGAACTAACTTTTACCCTTATTTGAATTCTCCCCATTTTGCACCCGTTCCCTCCTTGACACTTTGAGAAGATGAATTTAAGGCTAAAAGCCTAAGTTGGGGGTGACACGCATGATGTGGGTAGTGAGGCATAAAGCCTAAGTTTGGGGTGGGTGTAATTTTGCATTGTAAGAAGAGTTGGTGTGGTTGATGTGAATGCTTGCGTCAAATAAGTATCATAAAATATAAAAAACAAAAGGAAGAAAAGAAACCAAAAAAAAAAAGGAGTGAAAGAAATAAAGGTTGTAGCTGTAGACCACACCGAGGTTGAAGGATCGAAAAGAGAAAAAGAAAGAAAAATAAAGTCTAAGAAGTGTAGTGTTCAAGGAGGGTGAGTCATTATTACCCAAATATTCATCCTACCCGTCCCTAAGACTACACTACAAGCATAGAAAAAGTCCTAGTGTGATCATAACTAAATCATCCAAAGTTGACAGCATTGAAAATAAGGGCAAGCATATGGCATTTGCATTTATAGTGCATGAACTTCTTTGTGAGTGTGAGTGTGAGTGTTAGTGTTTTCTAGTCTTCTTTGTTTCTGTCCCTGTTATTCTTGTGCATGTGTGTGTGGGACATTCTATGATCTTTGTGAGAGCATAAGGGTTGAAAATGTGTAAAAGGGAGTGACCACCCGAAGCGACATTTATACGTACATTGATATTTTTGATAACGTGATGTCATAGCTTGAAATTGCACTGTAAGTCATAGCAACTTTGAGTTATGTGTTGTGTCTGTGATTATAAAAAGTGAGGTGGTTATCTGTGAGAAAGATGCATGCCTGTAGTTCGGAGCCAAAACCATTATAGACATTCTTACTTTGTGATATCTGAGCGTTTTTGTAGGACTGTGTGTTGTTTTACTTGCTTAAGGACAAGCAAAGACTTTAAATTGGTGGTGTTGATGTGTTGTGGAATTACGGCAAAATTGATGCTTTTTGACGATAAGTTTAACTTGTTTTTAAGCAAGTTTGTGTCATTTTTATGTGCTTTTGTTGTGTTTCAGGTAATTGATGACCAAAAGACAATAAACAAGGAAAACCAGAAGTCCCAAAAATTGGAGAAGTACGGACCGTACATATTTGTACGGGCAGTACATAAAACCGGACCTGGTGTGGCACGAAACAGAAGGTCTGAAGTTGAGAGGTTGACGTACGGGCACAAGGTATGGATCGTACATTTATGTACAGGCCATACTTCACACCGTACTTTGATGGAAGAATCACTAAAGACAATATTATACGGACCGTAATTTATTGTACGGGCCGTACAATCTGGCATACTTCTTGACCTAGATTTGAAGAAAGAGCCCGTACAATCGTACTTTATTGCTCAGGTCATACTTTGTCCGTCGGGGCAGTTTTGTCATAATGAAATTTTTGCTTTTTGGACCTTTATAAATAGTTGTTTAGGGTTTTGTGGATCATATATCATCTGTTTTGAGACTCGTATTTCCTTAGCATTGAATATTGCATAGTTATTTGAGCATTTGAGAACAATAATATTACTTTTTCATCATCTTTATTCAGGTGTAAGCATTAATGACTTCTTTATTATTCTGTTTTTTGTTTAATAATATGAGTAGTTAAATTTCCTAGTAAGGTTGTGGACCCAATGATGGGTATGGTGTGAAAGGGTAATTACTCTTGAATATATGTATAATAGGTTGTTGATATTTATTTATTTCATATTCTTTCATGATGGTTGGTGGTTGCAAACATTGACTAAACGCCATAAACATTTGCTTTGCTTGGGAAAGTGAGTTAGGGTTGGTAGGAATAAATAACAAGAACTCGGGGCGTTAACCCTCGTTTGATAGACTCACTTAGGAATAAGTAGAGTTTACTTGAATTAATCGTTCTTGAATTCAACTCTTTTATATTTAGGAAAATCATAAAAGGAAATACTTTATAACTATTGGGAAATATTAGGAAGTCGATTAGAGATTAAGTGCATATATACAACAATCCATTAGAAGTATATCTTGGGAACACTATAGCACCATATCTGATCTAACGGGGACACAATCTTGGTTTCTTTATTCTTTCTTTATTCCAATTAGTTACAATCAAATCAACATGGCTAGTCAACACAAAAGTCTTTTACAAACTTACTGGAATACGAAACTAGACCACAAGTACTTCACTATAATAGTAACTTTTTCACACCTTATTCCCTGTGGAATTCGACCCCAACCTAGTTGCGTTACTATATTTGACAACATCCACTTTACGCCATTTAGTAGGTGTAATTTGAGCATATCAGTGAACATTTGCGTTACTATATTTGACAACATCCACTTTACGCCATTTAGTAGGTGTAATTTGAGCATATCAGTGAACATAGTGCTCTGACATCAAATTGTCACAACCCAAATCCTGTTTATGCTGTGAGGGCACCTACCCTAAACTCGTAGGCGAACCCCAAGTCAATCCAAGCCAAAGAATAAAGTGAAAGTATGGAAATGGTCTTAATAACTTAATTATAAACACGTCTAAGTCAAATGCCTTCCCAAGACCTGGAAGTCATAAGTACAAGAGTGACTAATACAATTAAAAGTCTTGAAATACTACTTAAACACTGTCTGAGATGAAATAAAACAGAAAATAAAGATAAGAGGTAGTCTGGGTCTGTGGAAGCATCATCAATTCATCATAGACTCCATGATAGAACGCCGCAACAACCAACGGGATTTCGTCCTCTACTCGTGCCCGAATCTGAACCTTCATACAAAAGGTGCCGCAAGTGTAGAGTGAGTACGGAAAGCACGTGTACCCACTTTCTTATCAAATTAAGCAAGTTTACTCATAAATATCCAACCCTTGCATCAATTAAGGAACATATATTCATATAAACTCGGCCTTTACATTATTTAAGGCAATACTTTAGTTAAAATTCAGTCTTTTTATCCTTTAGAACAAGTATCATCATAAAGGTTCCATCTTTCCAACACACCAAACTGACCTGTTGCAGGCGTGCAACTCGATCCAACCATAGTATAATTTGTTGCGGGCGTGCAACCTGAGCCAACCATATGCAAGTGTATGATATGACACATAAGGAAATAATCATTTCAATTTTGGACTTAATTGCCAGAAAGTTCATCAAATTTATCAACAATCCTGGCTTAATAACCGATAAGTTTATAACTATGAATGATATGTAATGCAAGTGAAATGTGATATATGCAATGGCCATATGCACCCGATATACACACGATCCTGCAGTAGGTTTCATATGACCCATGGGGAACTCATGAGGTCCATATATTGTTACACCTCGGAAATTTCCCGATGTGTTACCTTGTGAATAGGCTAGTGTGAGCTTAGGATGATTATGAAACCCTTATGAGATTAAGGGAAGTATTAGACAGCTTAAGGTGCATACTATAAGATTGCGAGTCATACGAATATGTGAAGTTTAGTTGTTGAAGGAAGTGAAATGTAAGTAGTGTTCGGAAGGTTTCCGATATAATCGAGCTAATATTTATTTAGAAATATCTTTAGGGGCTGATATGGTGCCTATTGTATGGTTAATGAAGTGTTATATAAGTGCCAAGAAGGTTCCACGAGGATTGGAAGTCAAACAAGTCGACGAGAATGGAATTCGAAAATTCCCAGTTGTACGGCCATTTGTACGGACCGTATAAATTATACGGCCTGTATAATGGTCCGTAGATTTGTTCCAGAGTAGCGTGCAACCTGGGAAGATTATAAGGTCTGATTATACGGACCGTATAAATTATATGGCCCGTATAATTGGCCGTATAATCGGGTCGAATCAGATTTTCTTTTTATATACAAGGCCGACCCTTGCTCATTTTTCATTTCCCACATTTCTTTCAAGCTCTCCAAAGCTCCAAAACCCTTTTCCCAACATATTTCACTCAAACCCAAGGGATTACAAAGATCAAATAGCAAGAATCAAGTGTTCATGTGTTAGAAGCCTTCCTAGGATTGGTAGATTTCAAGAAATACTTGGGCATTGTAGCTAGGGTTTTGCACAAGTTGATAGCTGCTCCAAAGCTTATTCGTATGGAATAAAAAGGTTAGTTTCTATGCTTATTTCATGTTATTGAGAATGCTTGGTTGTAGCAAAACTTGGGTAGAAGAAGGAAGTAGAAAATGAAGTCTAAACGTAGTTTTATGATGTTTGTGAGTAGTAAGCTAACTTGAGTCATGATTCTTAGTATTTTATGAATATAATCTTGTCATGGAAGGTAGTAATGGTGATGAGGAAGCGTTTTATGAAAATGTGCAAAAGTTGGTATGAAGTTGCTAGTATGAGTTGAATATGAAAGTGTATATTGAAGGCTTAATGTAATGTGATTACTTGATCGTGATATTGTGGATGTTGTTGTGGATGTTTGGGAGTTGTATTGTAGTATAGTGGAAGTCGATGGAATAGTGGAAATGCTGCCCAATTTTCGTTAAATCATGAATTATTCTAGTAGGTTTAAGAGTATCATTAAGGCTTAACTATGGTATGAATCCTTCTAAATGTTGATTATTCAAGCTTCGACGATGAACGTTAAATAGTTAAGAAGACAAAGAGGTATGTAAGGCTAACCCTTCTTTCATTAAGGCATGGTTCCTTTGATATATATATATATATTCTTTCATGAGTCCCATAATGTCTTCCAAGTGACTCTATCTCTAAGATTTCTAAAACTCAAGATTCTCGATACTTTCGCGATCCTATTGCTTCCCTTTATACGATAGTTGATCCTCTAAGGATAAATGTAACGCAAACGATGATGGTAATGATGTTGATGACTCTTATGGACTTTTATGTATATGTGTCTAAGTATGTATGACTATTATGTAACACCGAGCTTATATGGCCGGGTATGATACCTATCGCACGCGCACCACTGTAGTTGGGTATGGATAGCACTGAGCCTTGGTAGGGCCAGGTATGTACAATCACCGAGCCTCGCCATGGCCGGGTATGTGAATCACCGAACCCTTGTGGTCGGGTACGGAATAAATATGAATACGAATATGTATATATATATATATATATATATATATATATATATATATATATATATATATGTACATGAGTAAGCATTAGAAATGGAAGGTCTCTATGAAAGACAAGTAAGTAGATATGATGAAGGCCACTAGAGGTACAAATGACTCTATTACCTCCTGATTCTCCCATCTCATGTTATTTCTTGTGTTCTCTATTATGCTTCTACTATGATGTTGATTATGCTTTACATACTCAGTATATTATTCGTACTGACGTCCTTTTGTTTGTGGACGCTGCGTCATGCCCGCAAGTGGACAGGAAGACAGGATTGATCCATAGATTAGTTGTTCAGAGACTGCATAGAGGAACTCCATTTCATCTGGAGCTACAACTTTTGATATTATTCTTTTGTGTACATACATATGGGCATGGAGGGGTCCCATCCCGCCTATATGATGTTACATACTCTCCTTAGAGGCTCGTAGACAGTTGTGTATGGTTAGATGTCTTGTAGCCTTGCCGGCTCATATTTTGTATGCCATTTTGATAGCCTCGTCGGCTTGTGTATATGGATATGGGCATTGTTATTGATGATGATATAAATGCATTGTTGCCCAACGAGATTAGCACTATTGATGTATATAAATTATGAGTAAGCCATGTGGCTCACCTAGATGTGAATGTAAGAGTACGATAAGAGGTGCCCGGGTGGGTTAGCACCGGGTGCTCGTCATGGCCCTCCGGTTGGGTCGTGACATATACCCACCTAGAATCATTTTCCATCGGGTCCCAACTCTTGGTTTTAATATCATCATCATCACTTTTTCCATGTACCATATCCAAAGATCCGGCCCTCAAGACCCTTTTTCTGTTTCTCATCAAACTGATGCCAATAATATCATGAATGTATGAATCGGATATGCGTAAACCATGTAAATGCATATAACAAGTCATTATCGAGTATGCTTGCCTTTTTTATAGTTTGTAGACGAGGTGTGGAGTGATGAATGCAACTCAAATCAATATTCATAAGTACACCGTCAATCAAGGCTATCATAGCCCAAGTAAACAGCAATCATACCAACCTAAATGGATTTTCCAAAAATCTTCATGGCCCGAAGGCTAAACACATAATCTCCATCATAATTCATAATTAGTTCATGTTTTAATTACACATACAAATACACCTGTACCTGCATAAGTGCTCGTCACCTCACGAGTACGGGACTTCCAATGCCCCATTACACCCCTTAATTAGATTAACCAACACATAACACCACATAAAGGGTCTAGAAGTCTCAATATGCCTTAGATTTGAAGTCCCATAACTCACGAACAATCCTAAACTCGATTCACGTGAAGATTAAGCCTTCCGGAAACTTCACCGCGTCCAAACTCACCAAACGAGTTCAATCTATTCAAAAATAGTAATCTACGGAGTTAGACGGATCCAAGGATACCCATATTTCTATACTTCATTTTCGGAACCCAAAAACGAACCTAAAAAGTCAACCCCGAGACCAGAAGGGAAAAACTGGAATTTTATTACAAAACCAGTTTACTCATAACCTATAGAGTCTAGATCCAGAAAATAACTCAAAACTGACCTCAATTCGATTTTCAATTTTAAAAAAAAAATCATAATTTTAACTTAAGCCTTTAAAATCCCAAAAAGTGACCCCGAACTCCAGCAACCAAATCGAAAATTTTCTTTTCAAAATAGTTTGCCCTCAATTCAAGAAACTTAAGTCCAGATAACCCATTAAAAAAGACTCCAACTTGACCTTCAATTTCTCATTTTCCCAAAAAATCAACCTAGGGTAAAATCCTCAATTTCCCAACACCCAACCATGAAGTCAACTCTAAATAATATACCAAAATTTATGGAGTAGCATGAAATAAGGTTTAGATTCTTACCCCTAAGAAAACACGAGAAGAATACCTTGAAATCACCTCAATCCGAGCTCCCAAACTTGTGAGAAAAAGTCCCGAAACAAATAACAAAAACACAGCAGCTGTCCGGCCCTAAATCAGGTGCTAAATGATCACGAAGCTCACTTTTGACAAGCCCACTAAAATCCTTGCAAAATTTCACCCAAGATAGCCTTTTGAATCACCCAATTTGTCCTTCAAATGAGAGAAATGGTGTTTTCAAGTTTTGAAGGAATGCTGAAATTTTGAGGGCAAACTTTAGGGACATAATTGGTATTTTCAAAATTGTTACGCCAGAAAATTCAGAAATTGCAAAAATCTTAGTTTTAGCACCCGAAACTCATCCGAAACCTCCCGAATACAAACCATATATGCATTTCAATCATAAAATACGTTCCGGACCTACTCGCGTACTCAAAACACCGAAAAGAGGTTATCTTGACCCGATGTTCACCGTGGTCAACTCTATATCTAACTTAATTAGCTTCACTCTTGAATCCCTCGGGACCCGAACCAATGACTCGACTAAGTCATAAATTACATTCCGAACCTATAAGAATAGACTAAACTTCAAAAATGACACAATTACCCCTGGTGTTGACTTCGGTCAAACGCCTTCATTTCTTTAACTTGGAAACTTCCAACTTCCAAAACCACTAAAACAAATCCAAAACACGTCGGATTACCTCAGGAACCGCCCCGCCCATCCCCGCATGTCATAAACACCGAAATAAAACTACGGGAAGGATATTTTGGGGAAAAGAAGTCTAAAAACTCAAAATGACCTAGTGAGTCGTTACACATAAACTCAAATCCTGACTTCGCCCTGAAAGTGGGCATCTGGTGGACACAAACTAACTGATGCCTGAGTTCAAATTCTGTTATTGACTGCAGCGTTGAATGATGAAACTGAGAGCTGAACGAATTAACTTTTGCAGAAGCCAGAAAGTAACACTGGTGAAAAAAGTCTTTGAATTTGGGGTCCTGACACATGATTTGTTCAATTTGTATGTTGAATAAATTTATAAAACATCTCTAAAGTATGATATTGGTATTGTTTTGTTTCTGAAAAGGAAAGGTGTTATTAACGTTGTGCCTCCCTTAGGCATGCTGTAAGATTTTTGTGGAGTGGAAAGGAAAAGTAAAAAAGAAATACCTAGCATATAAAGCTACTACGATCTAGTCGTTTTTTTAAAATTTTTGCTTGGACTCATCCCATATAAGGGATAAGGCACTATTACCCCCTGAACTATACCCGAAGTTGCTACGACACACCTTACCTTTTCCTGAGCCCTATTACCCCCCTAAACTTATTTAAAATGGAATAATTACCCCCCTAAACGCTGATGTGGCAAGGAGAATGTGTTTCACTCTCTTTGAGAGAGTGAGAAACATAAAAAAGGAGAAAACTTAATTTTTTTTTCTTAAAAATCGCATTTTCTTAAAATTTGAAAATAAATCTAGTCTTCCACATTTAGTTTTAAAAAACGGGTTTTCCACATGTTAAGAAAATAATTAATTTTTTCAAAATTTTATAAAAATTCAGTTTTTTTCACATTTTGGCAAGAAAAACACTTTTCCGGATTTTATTTGAAAAATAAAAGTGTCCTAAGAAAATGAAATCATGAAAATCAAGATTTTTTAAGACATTTTAAAAAAATAATCAAGTTTTCCATATTTTTAACAAATCCATTTTTCCATATTTAAAAAAAAAATCATTTTTTAGTTTTTTTTTCTTTTTCAAAAACGGGTTTTAAAAAAAAACAAATTTTCAATTTTTTTTTTAAAAAGGGTTTTAAAAATCATTTTTTAAAAAGAAAATTCAATTTTTTAATCCCTGTGTTTAGTTTTTTTTTTTTTAAATGGGTTTAAAAAAAATCAAAATTTCAAATTAAAAAAAAAACGGGTTTTAAAACTCTTTTTTTTTAATGAAAATTCAGTTTTTTATTTTTATTTTTAAAAAAATTGACACGTAAGCTGAAAAAATTAAAAAAAAGAAGAAGAAGAAAACAAATAAATACACATGTGGCAAGGAGAGTGTATGTCACTCTCCCATATGAGAGTGGGCATCAGCGTGTAGGGGGGTAATAGGACCCTGGGAAAGGTAAGGTGTGTCGTAGCAACTTCGGGTATAGTTCAGGGGGGTAATAGTGTCTTATCCCTCCCATATAATGCAAACAATTCAATTTTTGTTTGAGAAACATGTATTTAGTGTCTCATGTGTGACGTAATATCTATTTCTTGGATGGAAGTCAAGAAAAGATTGTATTCTTGCGAGATAATATCTCAAATGGTTATTGTTATTTCATCTAAAAAGTCACTCAACCTATTTAAGTGATTTTTAATTATATTTTGCTGATTTTTATTTAAAGTCAAAATCGTAAAAAATAAAAAAGTACTCATGTTAACCATTTTATTGACCCGCCCACTCAACCCTTTTAAAAATATATTGACCAAGACCTTTTAAAAACATATTCATAGAATTAAATCATATTTAACTTTCAATTGCACTCCTCAATCATAGTTATCGACTTAGATGACTTTCTAAAATTTACATTCATTGTACTAAGGAAAAAACAACAAAATATCCAATGAATAATAAGAAATTGATTCAGTCATTTTCATGGAGTTAAATCGTATTTGACTTTTAATTGCATTACTGAATCACAACTTAACAGATCGACTTAGATGATTCACTTACAAACAAGTTGTGAAATCTAATTAATATTTAGTTAATTAGTAATAGAGCTTTTTCTATACAATAAGTACAGGTTAACCTATTATACTAAATCAGTAATTATTTTTATCAGATTAACAATATGATTAATTTTTATTTAGTCGGGTCAATAAAATGGGTACTTTTTTATTTCTTACAATTTTGGCTCTTAATAAAAATCAGCAAAGTATAATTAAAAATCACTTAAAGAGGCTGAGTGATTTTCTAGTTAGAAAATAAAGTTGAGTGACTTTCTAGGCGAAACACTAATAGTTGAGTGACTTTCTGGTTAGAAAACAAAGTTGAGTGACTTTCTGATTGAAACATCATTAGTTGAGTGACTCTGGGGCTAGAAAAACAAAGTTGAGTGACTTTCTTAGTGAACAACGCATAGTTGAGTAACCATCTGAGTTATTATCTCATATTCTTGCACGAGGCCGAGGATGAGGAAATGAAAACCCTATATATCAGGAAAGGAAGTTGAAATTTGTGTAACAACAATAACATAGTCAGTGTAATCCCACAAGTTGAAATTTGCGGAGAACCAAATATTCTTTAAGATAATTCTGGTTTTATAATTTGCATTTTAGGATCAAATTTATTGTTAATTGTCATGATACTGATTCAGCTCCATGTAAGGTAACTGCAGTATGATTGGCAAAGAAAAATCAGATTGGCAAAGAAAAATCAGAAAAAAGAACCCCAAGTATGATTACGCAATCATACGATATATAGTGTTCGTTGAAAGGAGAAATGGTTGCAATCTCCCCTGACAGGGACAGGAACAGCCTTCGGGCTTTACCTCTTACCAGACACATCCGGTTAAGGCTACTCACTTAGGTGGATCTTACCCCGTTAAAAAAAAAAAAAAAAAAAAAAAAAAAAAAAAAACTATATGATATATATGCTCAATGTCCAAATTGATCCAAGAAGTATATCATTTTTACTTGCTAATGATAGCTTGACCTGGTTGTTATCACAGCAAGAATAGAGGTGTTGAGCTCAAGATTCATTGTAACAAGAAGAAATACAAATTTGAAACAAATAGATACTTTTATACGGAAAAGGGCCAAAATTACCCTTGAACTTTGAAAAATAGTTCATTCATACCCTTCGTTATACTTTAGGGTCAATTATACCCTTACAGTTATACTATGGGGTCAATTATACCCTTCCGTCTAATCGTTTTACGTGGCATCATCCTAGCCCTTCAAAATTATTTTACCCTCAAATAATTTTTTACTCACTAAAATAACTCAATCCGACCCGAATTTTTTTTTTCAGCAAAAATAATACGGATAATTTTTCCAAAAAAAATATAAAAATAATTCCTTATTATTTTTGCTGGAAAAAAAAAATCGGGTCGGATTGAGTTATTTTAGTGAGTAAAAAATTATTTGAGGGTAAAATAATTTTGAAGGGCTAGGATGATGCCACGTGGCAACAGTTAGACAGAAGGGTATAATTGACCCCATAGTATAACTGTAAGGGTATAATTATTTCAAAGATAACGAAGCATTATGATTTAACTATTTTTCAAAGTTCAGGGGTAATTTTGGCCCTTTTCCGTACTTTTATATGACTAAGGGGCAATTAACAGCTGAAAACTAAATACCCCAGTTAGAATTTAATTGTTTTATTTTTTTCAATTCACGCACTTGAAAGAGTGTGTATTCTCGTCATTTGCCTCATCAGAGTCTAAGGGACACGACTATCAAACTGCCAAGTTCGGGGGTAATCCATTGAAACTTGGCTCGTCCTTAAAACGGATAATCCGTTGGAAACTTATCGACGAGCCAAATTTGGACGGCATCTATTGAGAAACCGCTGATTTCTAGACAGACGTCCCATTGGAATTTGGCTCGTCCGTGAGGGATTCTCAACGGGAAGTCGAGCCAAAGTCAAAATTAGCGAGCATTTGTTAGTGTATTACTAGTACAAAAGATGGTTTGCCTGTATGAGATTTATTAGACTGCATTTTGGACATAGTTTATATATACCTGAAAATAGAAGGAGAATCATAAAGAGTAGTGATGCTTTTGATATATAAGACAGAACTGTACAGATGATGACTGTGATTATGGCAGAAGATATTTCAACATTTTGGGTGGCGGACACAAACACTAAAGGAAAACCTTTGTTGGAATGTCTGTTCATCTCAGCTTAGAGAAAAGGCCCAAAATCATACATTATCTTTGGGCTTAGGTTCAAAATCATCCATATAGTTTCAAGTGGAGCACTAATAATACACCATATTTGCAAAAGTGGTGCACTTTTGCACACAACCCAAACGGCCGGTTAAGTTTTAGCATATTTGTTTTCATCTGCTCATCACATGACCACTTCACCAAAAAAACAAAAAATGAGTAGTCCTTCCGTCCCCAATTGATGTGACATATTTCGGATTGAGATTCAAACGAGCCTTTATTTGACCGTAATTTATTCGTATGTCTTTTAAAAATTTTGAATTATTAATTATTAAAATTATATAGTACTTTTTTACGTAGCTTCCAAATATATTAATTTTATTTTAAAAAACTTAAAAATTTGTCCGAATTCACAACCAAACTAAAAGATTTAACTCTCAAATTCCGAATTGTGTCACATAAATTGGGACAGATGAAGTATTAATTTTACAGATGAAGTATTAATTTTACATATACAAAGGGAAAAAATAAATTAAATATATATCTTGAAAATTAATGAAGAACCAGTTCTGTTTAAACATTTTTAGCCAAAAGGAAAACGGATTGGGCCAAAGAAACGCTGGATTCCCATTGGTTTTTATTGATCAACGTGTCTCCAACAAACAAAAGCGTCTTGCTCCTAAGTTTCCCAAGCAGCAATTTTGGTATAAACCTAAATTAGTAGTCATAAACACATTGTCTCATAAGAAGTGAGCATTTTAATCCTCTGCCTTTTCTGCCCAGTCTCTATTTCTTCTTCATCCTTTTTTTTTTTCAGTTCTCAATTCTCACAACCTTTTGCTTCCATTTTATATGCCTATATATTCACATGGTATATTTAATTTGATTCAAAGTAGGAGCTGCTCGTGATTCTCCAGAAACTAATTGTTCTGAAACCTCACTGCATGTGGCTTAGATAATTAATGTATATCCGTTGAGGTTATGACGCAAATAACACATTACGAGTGGGTAACGGTAGATTGAACATTTTATTTTGCTTGGTGAAGTGGTGATGTGATGAGCAGATGACAACAGATCCGTTAAAACTTAACCAGCCGTTTGGGTTGTGTGCAAAAGTGCACCACTTTTGCAAACATTGTGTATTATTAGTGCTCCACTTCAAACTATTTGGATGATTTTGAATCTAAACTCAAAGATAGTGTATGATTTTGGGCCTTTTCTCTCTCAGCTTATTATGGACACTTCCGCAGTTGAGTTATGCAATTTTGGAACTTGCTTTTTTATTTAAGTTCCCATTTTCCAAATTATTTTTTAACTTATCTTAACCACAGATGAGAGGAACATGTCAAGAGTGCAACCTATTGCAGTTTTATAATCAATCTAGCATTTGAAATTGCAACACAAGACTATAGATTAAGTAGTTAAGTTTGTGTTTGAGATGCAGCTGAGCTTGCTGCCTCTATTATACAATTTTGCATCTTAGATGCCGGTTATAAGAAGAAGAAAAAAAGGTCTACACCTTCATAGGAGTACATGCAACCTGAGAAGCAAAATGGAAATTTAGTTCCAACCCTCTTGCTAAGAGCAAACTTATTCCTTTACATGTGAGGTGTTGAAGAATTTATTAAGAGTAAGTACGAAATTGTAAGAGCATCGTCACTGATCACAAACTATACAAGAAAAAAACTTGGAAACGAAGGATTTGGATTTTCTTGGAGCTCTCTCAGCTGATAATTCTGTTGGTATTAAGATAGTAAAGTCATGTCCACCACTTTGTATGGCATTTTCAGCTTCATCCAAGAATTTCTTGAATGCATTATGAACATAATCAGCTGCTTTAGCAACATTCAGTTCCTCCACTAATTTGTGTGGATAAGAGTTCTTCACATGGTCACCACATAATACTGCTGACATTTGTACCATTTCTGCTTGATACTCTGTTAACTTTGCATCTTCTTTTGCTTCTGCCTCTCTCAATCGTACTGGCTCTGCTAAAGTTTCTGCAATCATAAGTAGGACAGCAAGTTACTCAGACAAATACCATTCGACCATCTTATTTTGTAAAATATGTACACAGTGTATATATAGGTAGTGCACAGTTTATACTAAATATACATGTACTATAGATATCTATACATATGAAATACATACCTATACACATATAATACACATCTATACACACCTATACACTACCTATACAGCCGAAGTGTATAGGTAGTGTATACTTCGGCCATGTTTGGTAAGCTAGATGGCGAAAGGATATATTTATGTAAGTATCCTCCTATCAGAAAAATAGGCAATGCCAAAAATCTCAAGAAATTCCTCTGGTGTCCTTATAATGCCTGATACTGGATAAATATGATTCAACACTCAATGCCAGCTCTAGGGTGAGGCCGCTAAGGCAATTGCCTTAGGCCCCCCATAATTGAAGGCCCCAAATTTTGTTATTTTATACTTATATTATTTATATATAATAAAAATATAGTTAATAAGGAGATTTTTGGAGCAGTATAGAGATGGGAAGAGCAAACTTACACATGGTGCTCATTGACCAGGAAAAGGCGTACGATAAAGTCCCTAGAGAGGTCCTTTGGAGATGTTTGGAGTCTAAAGGTGTACCCGTGGCTTACATCAGAGTGATTAAGGACATGTATGATGGAGCCAAGACCCGGGTTAGGACAGTGGGGGGTGACTCAGAACACTTCTTGGTCATGATGGGGTTGCACGAAGGATTAGCCCTTAGCCCGTTCCTATTCGCTTTAGTGATGAATGAACTGACACGACATATTCAACGAGAGGTTCCGTTGTGTATGTTATTAGCAGATGACATAGTACTGATTGACGAGACGCACGCAGGAGTTAACAATAGGTTGGACGTATGGCGACAGACTCTACAGTCTAAAGGGTGCTGGTTAAGCAGGACTAAGACAAAGTGTCTAAAGTGCAAGTTCACTGTCGTAACACAGGAGGCAGGATGCGGAAGTGAAGCTCGATGCACAAGTCTTACCCAAGAAAAATAGTTTCAAGTATCTTGAGTCCATAATTACAAAGCAATGGGGAGAATGATGATGATATCGCTCATCGCATTGGGGCGGCGTGGGTGAAATAGAGGCTCGCATCTGGGGTACTGCAATAAGAATGTGTCGCCAAGGCTTAAAGGTAAATTCTACAGAGTGGTGGTTAGACCGACCATGTTTTATGGGGTAAAGTGTTGGCCAGTCAAGAACACTCATGTTCAGAAAATAAGTGTAGCCGAGATGAGGATGCTCAGATGGACGTATGGACATACTAGGAGGGATATCATTAGGAACGAAGTTATACGAGGTGGAAGTGGCTCCCGTGGCTAAGAAGATAAAGGAGGCGAGACTAAGATGGTTTGGGTATGTGAAGAAAAGGTGTATCGATGCGCCAGTAAGGAGGTGTGAGAGGCTGGCTATAATAGGAGTTAGGAGAGGTAGAGGTAGTCCGAAAAAGAACTGGGGGAGATGATTAGACAGGACATGGCACAACTACAACTTACTGAAGACATAACCCTAGATAGAAAGGTGTGAAGGTTGAGGATTAGGCTAGAGGGTTAGTAGGTAGCCTAGTGGTCACCGTAGCAGTAGTATTAGGTAGTAGCCGTGTAGTTTCGTTTCTTTAATGTGATTACTATCTATTACCTCATTTCTTATTATCGTGTTATATTTGTTGCCATATTTCTCTTGATACCATGCTTTTTACCTTGATATTTGTTGTCACAATCCTGTCTTTTTTTTCGAGCCGAGGGTCTATTGGAAACAGCTTCCCTGCCCCATAAAGGTAGGGGTAAGGTTGGCATACATCTTACCCTCCCCAGACCTCAGTTGTAGGACCACACTAGGCATGTTGTTGTTATTAAAAATATTGTTAATAAAAAGGTATTAAAAATTCCTTGAAATATGATATAGGTATTTCAAATAAACAACCCAAATTTCATAACAAACATGTAGGTATGAAAATGAATAATTTGATGACGATATTAATAATTAAAATCAAGTCTTTTGTAGTACTCTTATTATTTAGAATTGATTTTTTTGCTAATAAATAGCGGATCAAGTCATTTGTTCTTCAAGTAAAATAGATCTACTTAAACTATTACAAATGTATGAAATTGTATTGACATACGTGGTGGTAAAAAAAAGTGAGATTATTAGAACATGAGAATTTATAAAAAGAATATCATCGTGAGTTTCTCTTATAAAAATATTATGTAAGTCATCTTGAGTAGATGTCGAGATATCCCTACTGGTTGGAGCTAGCAGATCACCAAGTGAATGATCCAACAACGTGCGATATGGTTCGAACATACAAAAAATTAAATACAGTTAAGAAATAAAAACTTTTGTTAATAAACTTAAGGCCCCTTATTGTGGTTTGGCTTTAGGCCACCAATCTCGTTGAGACGCCCCTGTCAACACTTATCATGTGTAATTCTATCTTGGACTAACACAGACTTACAAGTGAAAATGTGCTTACCAAAAGTTAGCTTTGGTACCATATCAATCAAAGAATATAAAACATCCAGCTCAAATCCTTAAACAATAGGTTTTGTAATTCTAACTTCCTCAAACTAAGGTTGAACCCATCGGGAGACACTTGTGGTTGGCAGCATTTTCACGTAGATACCTCAATTAAGACTTGTACCATTTAGACACCTGAAGTAGAGGTCGACTGTGCCATTTAGACACTTTTCGCTGACATGGCAACTTGCGTGATTTTCACACAAAACAAGCGTGTGGAAAGCCCAAAATATAGATCTTTCGTTTTTCTTTTCTTTTTATTTCTTCTTCTTCTTTATTCTTTTTCTCTTTCTTCTCTACTTAATATTCTACCATTAACATATCTTCCACCATTGCTATCTTAATCACCGGAAAAAATGAAGAGCGCCACCATTCTCTAAGAATATGTGGCCTTTTTGTATAAATCAAAATAAAAAAATAATCTTATGTCTTAAAAAAAAGTTCAGCCAAAAAATGATTGGAAACAACGGATCAATGAAAAGTGTTCAATTAATTTGGAAATTCTCTGCAGGGAAAGGTTATTAAAGAAAAAGAATAAAAGGAATTTAAGATACAAGTGAGACTCTGAAGAGTCACGCTAATAGAGTATCCTCCAGGATGAGAAAGTAGCGGGGAGAGACAAAGCACAGTGGAAGAAGAGTTCTAGAAAAAGAGAGAAGGAGAAAGAAAAAAAATGGGCTTAAGGGCGCCGCCGGGGAAAAAGGGGTGGGGTTTAGAAAATAAGTATTCTTATTTTTTTTTTTATTGCTGGAAAAATAGTTTTTCTTTTCTTTATTCGTACAAGATTTTTTAAA
This sequence comes from Lycium ferocissimum, assembly GCF_029784015.1. NCBI lineage: Eukaryota > Viridiplantae > Streptophyta > Magnoliopsida > Solanales > Solanaceae > Lycium > Lycium ferocissimum. Next base: position 70,944,098 of record NC_081345.1, read on the forward strand.
ATTGTTGTTTTGCACCTAAATGCCACATGTCCTCTTTTAATTAGTGGTCATGTCACGTCACCCGCAAGTATATTAATCGATGATCCTTAAGCTAGCTGCTAACTTCACTCCCAATTTCCGATCTCTAAAAGCAATTAACAAATAAAAAATAATATTTAGTTTGCAATTTAGACTTAGAGAGAGAGAGAGATTGGAGAGATGGTAGGATTTTTTGTGAGAAAAATGAGAAGAAGAGAAGGTATTTATATTAGTTGGGAAATAGGGTTAAAACGTAAATATACTAACTTGGGGGTTAAAATTAATTATTAAGGTGGTAGGGGGGTTTTGGGGAGTGTTTGGGGGGCCAAAGTGGCAGTTTATAGCCGTTGTCAACTGCTAGAATTGCAAATGGCCGTTTGTGCAACGGCTATTTTCAGGCAAATTTTAAAAAGAAAATAATTGTGTTAACTATTTTATTATTATGTGTAGTTTCCTTAATGAAAAGCATTGTGGCCGAGTTGGTAGAAGTGCAGGTGAGTGCTCCTGAGTCATGTATCCGAGCCTCCCTCACCCCATAATTAATTTTACAATTTAAAAATGTAAGGGTCGGGACGGGATGGGCTCAGGCCGGTGCGGGTCGAGATTGGAGCGGGTCTAGCAGGATCGGGTCATGCCGGACAAGCTCTGGTCCCATCCCGAGTCGAACCCGCCTAGCTGCAATCCCCATCCCCTATTTTCCCAGTGAAAAGGGTGGGCCGGGTCGGGATTCGGGATGGGCCGGGGAGGGATCGGGTCCCGGCCCACTGGCCAGCCTTATATTACATACACTTTGTAATTTTACCTGATTATTAAAAAAGTGTCAAATTGGAACAACTTCTATGTAATATGAGTGTTCAATAAGTACAAGTCTTAGTTGAAGTGTCTAAGTGAAAGATGCTGTCAAACACAGGTGTCTCCTGATGGGTTCAGCCTAAAACTAAATTAATGTTGTGCATCTTAAGCTTGCGACTGATAACACAATAACTATAAAAACATAAATAGTTAATTTGTAATTTTTGGTCAGGAATTGGCTCGAGCTTTGGCAAATAATGTGTTAATGATAATTATACCCGATTTAATTACATATATAAATTTGTAATCAATATACATAACTCCCGACTCGTTAGATAAATGCAATTGCATGCTGTTAGTCAAAATGAAATGAGGAAGTTAATCAACTTCACCAGATTGATCTAAAAAAATAAAGGAACTAAAAAAATGATAAGAGCATGTACCTAATGGATACTACATTAAAGAAAACTACTTTACAATTGTTCATAAACTAGATATTTAATTTAGGGAGAAACAAGAATAACTAATTTCACGTATTGTTAGGAAGTCACCCAAGTTAAATGACTATTGAGGTGCGTGACATCTCATCTAAAAGCTTAAGTTATTCTGAGAAAGACATTTTATTTATTTAATTATATTTTTAATGCACTCTCTCACGTGTGGACCTGATTATTTTTTTATGGGCCAAGCACGTGGAAATTCATTTTGATTGGTGGTGGTGTAATTGATCGCAAGACCTCTGCCTGCTTTATACCATGTTAAAGTGTTTGACCATCTCATCTAAAAGCAATTCAGGAAGAGGAAGAAAAATTACCAGGACAGTCTGTTCTTGGAGTAGTTCTGGTTATGAGAGTGTCAAAGGTGCCAGCCCATGCATCACGTTGAGTTAGGAAGTCATCCAACTTAAATATCTTCTTCACAGTTGCAGGGATTGAAGAATGCTCAAATTCAGAAGTAGCGTATGGCCCTGACGGCTTATGTAACACTGCATACATATAGAACATAACAAATGCATTGATAAGTATGCACTGAATTCGAAATTATTCCGCTAAATGGCCGATTTATAAAATAAAAACGATTTGCTAATTAAATTTGTGATCTGAAAATGAGGCATTTAATGCATAAATTACCCATTAAATTTGTCCTAAAAACTCACTTACACACTTAAACTTTACAAGTGTTCTTTTACCCGAATATGAGGCATTAATTGCACTCTGAATAAGAATATGGGGTAAAGAGACGCCCCTAAAGTTTAACTTTGTAAGTGAATTTTCTGGACAAGTTTAGGGGGTAATTTATGCATTTAGTTTTGCATCTTTGAAGATAAATACATTAGTTAAAACTGATATTTGGTGAAAGAAAATTTTGTTTGACTTTGAAGTAACAAAATAAGATGTTGACACCCAAGGGTGGTACATAATGCTAGCTGACTGAATGGGAAAGGTCCTAAGACCAGGATTTAAATTCTAGTAGTGATAAAAAAAGAAAACATTAAAGGTTAATTTCGTTTGGAAACAAGCTATACTGGGGTTACAATGTAAAAATCATCATACATGATTAAAGAATAACGAGATTATTGGTTCATTACTAAAAATGGGATATACCAGTTATACTACTATAAAAATATACTAGTATTTAGTTTTACAAAAGATAAATTTCTATTTAAATCTTTGCTTTCTTAAATATTTTTTAGGAGAAGCGCTTTGGAGAAAGGGCAAATGTGTTATTTTAATATTTATACTGGGACTAGTAATCCTGGAATTTTATCTTATCTTGAGTGTGGTATAAAATAATTCAACAAATGTAGTATAAAAAATCGTGAGACTACTGCGTCGAAATAAAAAATTAACTAAGCATAAGGTAAAATAATCCTACATTTACAAGATTATCCTCCTCTATCCTAGTAAACAAACAACCACTTAATTATAAACTACGCTTCCATCAAAATGAAAAAAATTACTCCCCTCAATTATGCTGCAAGTCATTTTTCGTAGGCCTGTCTTGACTTTTAACTTCATGTTACTTACCACAGCTACCACTTTTTAGATGTTATAATTAATTGTTTACTCAACAATTTCATCAAACACTCCTCAATTTGCTAATATTATAATTAAATTTTAATAGATATTCTTTCTCAAAATTATTTTTTAACCCCAACCAAACACGAAAAGCATTTTCTAAGGAAAATAACTTTCTTTGTACCAAACACACTAAGTGGTTTTTTGTTGTCTTCCTAAGCCAGCTTGATGGGTAGAGCTATGCACCCATGTACCCTGTTGGTCGATATTAGAAACAACAACAACAAGCCCAGTATAGTCCCACCATGTGGGGTCTGGGGAGGGTAGAGTGTACGCAGACCTAACCCCCACCTTGAAAGGTAGGGCGGCTGTTTCCGAAAGACCCTCGGCTCAAGAGAGGAGAAGAGAGGAAGACAAGAGGAAAACAAGACAAAAGGTCAGATAGGGCCAAGCATATCGAAAACAATATGATAACACGAATACCAAAAGCGAGAAAGTCATGGTAGAACAGTCCGGGAAGAAAGGAGTATTAACTACTATAGATGAATAAAATAATCAAAGTACAACGGCCCAACAAATATAAGCAGCAATCAGATGCATAAACCAAAAGGCAATAAACAAATGAGCGAAACTGCAACTACTATGGTGAAAGGGTAAGCCACCTAGCCTTCTATCCTAATCTGAGTCCTCCACAACCTCCTATCTAAGGTCATGTCCTCGGTGAGCCGAAACTGTGCCATATCCTGTCTAATCACCTCTCCCCAATACTTCTTCGGCCTCCCTTTACCTCTCCTGAAACCATCCATAGCCAACCTCTCACACCTCCGCACTGGAGCATCTCTGTCTCTCCTCTTCACATGCCCAAACCATCTCAGCCTCGCTTCCCGCATCTTGTCCTCCACCGATGCCACTCCCACCTTGTCTCGGATATCTTCATTCCTAATTCTATCTCTCCTAGTTTGTCCACACATCCACCGCAAAGATTCGCATTTCCGCGACTTTCATCTTCTAAATGTGGCATTTCTTGACTGGCCAACACTCCGCTCCGTACAATAAAGTCGGTCTAACCACTACTTTGTAGAACTTGCCTTTAAGTTTTGGAGGCATTTTCTTATCACACAGCACTCCGGAGGCGAGTCTCCATTTCATCCACCCTGCACCAATACGATGTGAAACATCGTCGTCGATAACCCCATCTTCCTGTATAATAAACCCAAGATACTTGAAACTTCCTTTCTTTTGAATGGCCTGGGTACCAAGCCTCACTTCCTCATCCCCCTCACGCGGTACGCCACTGAACCTGCACTCCAAGTATTCTGTCTTGGTCCTACTCAATTTAAATCCTTTAGACTCCAACGTCTGTCTCCAGCCCTCCAGCTTATCGTTAACTCCGTTGCGAGTCTCGTCAATTAGGACTATGTCATCTGCGAACAACATACACCAAGGCACCTCGCCTTGTATCTGTCGCGTCAATTCATCCATCACCAAGGCGAATAGAAACGGCTAAGAGCCGATCCCCGATGCAACCCCATCGAACAAAGTGCTCCGAGTCTCCTCCTACCGTCCTTACTCCGGTCTTAGCTCCATCATACATGTCCTTTATCGCTCTAATGTACACCACAGTACACCTTTAGCCTCCAAGCATCTCCATAGGACCTCTCTTGGCACCTTGTCGTAGGCCTTTTCTAGGCCAATGAATACCATGTGCAAGTCCCTCTTCCGCTCCCTATACTGCTCCACCAATCTCCTTACAATATGAATGGCTTCTGTAGTCGAGCGCCCCGGCATGAAACCAAACTGGTTCTCCGAAATAGACACACCTCTCCTCACCCTCATTTCCACCACCCTTTCCCACACTTTCATAGTGTGACTTAGCAAACTTGATACCTCTATAGTTGTTGCCTTTGAATGTCTCCCTTGTTCTTGTACACGGGAATCATTGTACTCCATCTCCATTCTTCCGGCATCTTCGCTGTCTTGAAAATGACATTAAACAATCTAGTCAGCCACTCCAAGCCTACCCTGCCTGCATTCTTCCAAAATTCTCCAAGAATCTCGTCGGGTCCGGTCGCTCTTTCCCCTGCGCATCCTACGAACAGCTCTCTTAACCTCCTCAACCTTTATACTCCTACAATAACCAAAGTCGCGACGCCTATCAGAGTGCTCCAAGTCTCCCAACACAATGTCTTTGTCCGCTCCTTCGTTCAAGAGTTCATGAAAGTATGACTGTCATCTCTGTCTAATGCGGGCTTCCTGTACCAACACTTGGCCATCCTCGTCCTTGATGCACTTCACTTGATCCAAGTCGCGTGCCTCTCTCTCTCTCTCGCCTTGGCGAGCTTAAATAGCTTCTTATCCCCACCTCTGTCCTCTAGTTCTGCATAAAGGCGTTCAAAGGCTGCCGTTTTAGCTGCCGAAACTGCCAACTTCGCCTCCTTTCTCGCCATCTTATACTTTTCCCTATTCGTCCGCTTCTCTTCATCATCCTTGCTATCTACCAGCTTCATATATGCCTGCTTCTTTGCTTCTACCTTCCCTTGGACTTCTCCATTCCACCACCAATCCCCTCGGTGCCCACCACGGCGGCCTCGTGAGACCCCCAATACCTCTCTAGCTGCTTCCCGAATGCAGCTGGCCGTCCTATCCCACATACTGCTCGCATCCCCCTACTATCCCACGCTCCCATAGCCATCAACTTCTCCCCCATCTCTAGGGCACTAGACGGAGTCAAATTCCCCCACCTAATCCTCGGTCGGTCATCCACAACCTTCTTCTTCTTCTTCCTTCTTCCCTCCAAATCCATCACCAATAACTTATGTTGGGTCGTAAGATTCTCACTCGGTATGACCTTGTAATCCTTACAGAGGCCTTTATCAACTTTTCTAAAAAGCAAGAAGTCTATTTGCGTCGCAGCCACTGAGCTACGAAAGGTTACCAAGTGCTCCTCCTTCTTCGAAAAACTCGAGTTGGCTACCACCAATCCAAAAGCCTTTGCGAAATCCAGAGTGAGACTCCTCCACCATTCCCCGTCCCCGAAGCCAAATCCTCCATGCACCTCGTCATAACCCCTCGAAACAGACCCAATGTGCCCATTGAAATCTCCTCCTATGAATAACTTCTCAGTAGGCGGTATACTTACTGTTATACCCCATTTTAAACGGGTTAAATTAAGGTACAACATATTGATGATTCCTATTAATTGATTTTAAGGAGTCGCCACCTAATTAATTCTAAGGTGAATTAGGGCACCTAATTATTAACTTAAGGTAAAACTAACCTCCGTTAATAGTCTGCTTAACCAGTGTGATTCTAGGTAAGGGTTCTATATTATCCTAAAGGGAAGGGGTTAGGCATCCTCTAGGATCCGTTAACTTACGGTTATCCGGCCAAACTTAGGTTAATTAATTAAAGCTAAAAAATGACTTACTCATATTGCTAAAGTTTGAAGAAAAATGTAATAATGTTGTTAAAAATAGGATTTACAAAAATAATAAGTTGCATGAAAGATGTCTTTAAATGCTATTTTAAAATAAAATTTATAAAGGTTATTAAGATTTTGAAGGAAAATATAATGATACTATATAAATAATACTTGTGAAAGATACAATAATTTACTTATGCATAATAATTTTCAAAGAGAAGGTTTTAGCAAATGCGAACTAAAAATTATATTATATGAATAGAAAATCCTA
>NC_081345.1:70950717-70960248 GCF_029784015.1 Lycium ferocissimum
AAAGACCTTCACTCGATATTACGCACAACTGGTTGAGCAAAAGAAACTTTAAAGAAATATATTTAAAATCATGCACATTTCAGAATTTCCGATTAATTGTCGTGACGACATATGCAGCAAAGCCAGATCATACGCTCAACAATTTAAGACCGAGGGACGATATACCCAGCTAGTACAGATATACATAACATACACAAATGTTAAGCTAAGTATTCGTTAAAGATGATTTTTTAAGAAAATAAATCCCTGTAAACAAAGCATATGGGCAAATTCTAGCGGTATACTCACTGATGCAAAACACAATATTTTGGACAGGATTTTCGTCCATTCTAGACTATATTTAGGACTAGAAAAAGGTTTGGCTCAACAAGCAACCAGCTGTTTACTACTCATGTCAATTCGTTCCAAGGATTCAAACACATAATTTGGAGCACAATAATGATCTAAAGGACCTAAATAAAGCCCTAAATAGAAAAAGAAACACTCAACATGAATAAAGAGGTTGCTGAACTAAAAAATATGATCATAGTAAAGAGAAGCCGGTAATCAGTAACTTCATTATTTAAAATATTTAATAAGTGTTCGAGACTAGACCAACTGTTTATTCAATATCTAAGCAGTCGGCATGACTTTAAGCTACCCAAATATCAAACAAACACGCACAGGTTCCATATGGATCAGGTAACCATCAAACATACTACATAAACATCCTTAGCAATTTGACTAAACAAAGCCTCCAAGCCAGCACAATGCAATCAAATTATTCACTACTTTATATGAACTGACACAAGTTCAAACAGGGCCATACACAAACTGATCTTAATCCATTAATCTACTAAGCATGTGACCAGATTTAGGTGATTCTGAACCAGATATATACTTAGTAAAATGTAAGACTAACAACATCTAACCCATATCACGTAGTCATTAATCTAAACAACTACATAAAAACAGTTAACCATGAAACATGTCCATACAGCACATAATTAGCTGCACATAACTAAAGAGAACCACACCAAATGCAAACGATAAGAGGAATGGGGAATTACCTTCTTCGGGTGCAGCGAAGTGAGGCGAAGGTTTCGATATCCACTCGAACACTACGATTCCCCAAATCCGTACGCACTCAGATTTAAGGTAATCCCGGAAGCAAAGGAAAACAAAAAAATGATTCAATCTTTTAACTCGAACCCAGAAATACAAGACTGATAAAATTAAAATTGCTTAGGGGATTTTCTTTTGCGGCTAAAAAAAATGAACTCTGTTTTCATGGAATTTTCAGGCGGCTCCCCCTTTTTTTTTTTTTAGGGGTAATTTTGCGCGTCGAACTCCTCCCCTTTTTGTTGGATCGAAAGTGAGTATTTATAGGTAACAAAATGACTAGGGTTTTGATTTAGGCGGGATTTGAATTTTGGTTTTCAAAACGAGTCAAAAATGGACCCGTTTGAATCTGACTGTTGAAGGCATTTTCCAGCAGATTTCACATGGCTGATTTGGATTTTATCTGTAAATGGGTCGACCATTTCTGATCTTTCAGGATCAACCCGTGTTTGAGGCTAGGACAAAATAATCCCTTCCTCTGTCAAAGGCAGAAAACTCAGGTAAAGCAGATATAGGGACGTTTTTTGCGTAGAAATGGTGTAGGCAAAGCTGTGACGACGAAAGGGAGTGGAGCAGTTCGTCGAAAATAGAAGGGAGGAAGGAGAGAGAGAGAGCGGCGTCAGAGAAGAGAGAAGAGAGAGGAAAGAGAAGGGGAGAAAGGGAAAGGAGAGAGGAGCGTAAGGTTTAGGTTTTATGAAAAAAAAAAAAAATGGGCCGAGTCGGGTAATTTTTCGGGGCCGGGTATTAAAACGAACGGGTCGGTAATTATTTTAAGAGATAATGGGCTAGTCCGAAAATAATGTTGTTGATTGGGCTCGTATTTTGAATTCTAAATTTAAATAAAAGACCCGAAAATAATGATAGCAAGTAACCATAATAGAACCATGAAATGTCGGTAAAATCTAATAATTATAGTAAATAATAAAAAATTATTTCTTAAATTACCAAAAATACTAGAAATGTAAATAAATATTTAAGGAAGCCGGGACAAAATTGGGTGTCAACACTTACCACCACTTCGTCCAAGTCCTCCCAAAAGCGCCTTTTAACCTCCTCGTCCAAACCCACTTGTGGCGCGTAGGCACTAATAATGTTCAAGGTGAACCCTCCAACGACTAACTTAATCGCCATCATCCTGTCGTTGATCCTCCTAACCTCTACCACCTGATCTCTAAGCTCACTATCTACTAAGATCCCTACCCCATTCCTATACCTCGACTTGCCCGAGAACCAAAACTTGTACCCTTAGCTTGGTCGATATTAGAAAATATCCACTAAATTAATCGAGAAATGCACAAGCTGACTGAATACCACTATTATGAAAATGTACAGAAATAAACGATATGAGAGAGTAGTTAACCTGTTCCTCTTTCAATCCATGGAGAAATCATGATGGCTGGAACCCTAACACCGAGGCGATCAAACTGAAAGTTATAAGGTGCAGTAGTACCCACAATGCCATCGGGGCTAGGAACTCCGGTGACCGGAGTGGGCACGTGGTCAAAGAAACCACCATGTTCATCATATACTATTATGAACAACATTTCATTCCATTGAGGGCTTGATCTCAATGACTCATACACTTGTTTCACGAAATTTTGTCCCTCGAATACATCGTGCGAAGGGTGATCATCGTTCCCCGGCAATGCTTTTAAGTCAAAATATCTTTGTTCAATTACTACATAATTTGGTAGCTTTCCCTCCTTGCAGTGATCTTTGAAGCTCAGATCGAACGGATGAAAATTCTTTATGTATTTCAGTTTCCTAAGATTCCTGAAAAACATTAGTGTTCATCAGCATTGAAGCAACGGTAGTGCTAGTTTGAAAAAGTTGGGAAAACACAATCTTTTAGAATAAATAAATCGTGAAAGTTAACTATAACCACTAACGGACACGTAATGTTTTTCGTGTTAAATAGTACACTTCCTAATTTAGATGATGTGAAAAGATAGAACAACAGATATCAAGTAGTGGAGTTCCGTCCTCATTCTTCATATGTATGAATTCTACGGATGTATATTAGTAACTAATATTTAAATTATATACACGAATAGCAAATACCTGCTAAAAAAGCATGGCAAAGCCACTGAATCAAAGGCTTCATATCACTAAATTTTTTAGGCCTCGTTATTTTTTTTTATTTTTTTGTTATTTTAAATAATCTTTTTTATTATTACTATATGGGGAAAGGGGAAGAGGGAATGGGAGAGAGGGATTACAAAGTGAGGAATCTTAGTAGTCCAGTTAGTTGGATGCTTGAATTTTAATCTTGATGGTAGATTCAATAATATTTTATGGTAAAAATACAAAGTCCTTTTTAAAAAACAAAAAAAAAAGATTGGGTACAATGTCAATTGATTTTTTTTAGAAGAATCATAATTAAAAAATTATTAGCAATTTTGCTACTCAAAAAGCTACACAAATAGACCTTAAATAAAATCATATACTCCATAAAGATTTTTTGGAAAAGTTCCAAACCGGAGTAAAAATTTGATTTTAAGCCGCCAATTTTATTGTGTCACTATAAGAGAATTTTAAAATGTGAGAATAAATTAGTTATTGTTATTTATTTTTATCAGACTATCAATTAATGTGTTTCATAAAAGTATGTCATTGATTATCCTATCGATGAACTAATTGTATTATTTATTTTATAATGTTAGTGCATATGATTAAACTCATATTGATGTTGATGTAGTAATAAATTTCAGTCTAACCCGCCTGCCAAAACCAGTTTATTTTCTTTAATAAAAAAGGAGGGAAGTAACAGTTAGACATATCTCTTGACATCATTTGCTGGATGTAAATGAAGTCATGGGCTTCCATAAAGTGACGGCAGCGTCAATCTCTTTTAAAATGTTCATATCTTACTCACTCAAGTTAGAGTCTGTTTGGTTGCAAAAAAAATTGTTTTGAGAAGCATTTTTGTCGAAACAGCTTTTTCAAAAAGTATTTTCGAAGAAAATAGTTTGTGTTTGGTTAATTTGTTTGAGAAGTACTCTTTTCATTTTTTTTTAAAGCAAATTGTGTCTGGTCTATCTTTTTCAAAAAGTACTTTTGATAGTTAAATTACCCAAAATAACAGGTGTTAAGATACATTTTACTATTAGGTTTATTCAAGAGAGAATATTAGCTATTTTTTTATATGTAAAAGAAAATATTAGCTAGTTTTTTTTTTTTTTCCTTCTTCTGATGGCTTTTGTAATTCCAAATAGGAAGAAAAAAGATAAAGGAAAGAGATGGTACCAATAGAGAAGTAATTCATATTTATAGTCGAGGGAGTATTCCAAAGAAGAATAGAATAAGAAGAAAACAGACAGAAAAATATAAAAGACATGACGAAAACCAAAATGAAAAGAAAAAAATAGTTTGTAGTTAAATGAAAGTTAGATATGTTAAATTAATGAGGAATAGTTTGATAAATATACATTTGTGCTAAGGATATTTCTATCTTAAACAAAATTTAGTTTTCTGATTCTGCTCCTTGAAAAAAGCAGAAATTTGTAACTTCTTCCAACAATAAAAAAAATTGTTTCTGTTGTTGGTCAAAAAGTTTATTTTTTTGTTTAGCTGGCCAAATACCTCAATTGAAGAAGAAGAAAAAAAGTACTTGCTTTTTTTTATGTAGAAAAAGTACTTTTAACCTTCAAGAAATTTGGTCAAACAAGCTACTTTATTACTCCCTTTGTCCCAAATTGTGTGACACTTTTCGCTTTTTGAGGGTCAAACTTTTAATTTTGACGGTGTATTTGAACATAGAATCTTTAAATTTTTCGAAATAAAATTTACATATTTGAAAACTACATAAAAAGTACTATAAGTCACCAAAATTAATAATTTAAAATATTTAAAAGACGAATGAAAAAATTACGATCAAAGAACAATTCATTTGACTCTCGAAAAGCGAAAAGTTTCAAACAATTTGGGACGGAGGGAGTAGTATTTATACATTTTCCATGTGACTAGAATTAAATAGATACCCCCTGTTGAATGTAGAATGTCGGATAGTGAATTAACGGCAGAAGCACTGTGATCTTTGCCAATCAAATCGCCAATGGTTTAAATCAGTGAGTTTCTTCAGAATACGGAAATTAATATTAGTAGATAGGATAAATAACAGCAAGCAGTTAGTGGTATATTTGAAGTTTTGAACACGCCATTAAATTGACATTAGTATAGAGAAGAAAATATCCTGTGTTACCTGTAAAAGAGTATGGATGGAGGGTCTTGATAGTAAACACCAAAAGAGTAATCAGCTTCATCCATTGAATCAAATATAGTTTTCTGAGGTAATCCATTAATCAAAAGCTTTGTATCATTACTTGTTAGCCCATGCGACGTTGCCGAGTGCACAAATAACCTATTGTCGAATGCGGACGTACATATAGTGTTAGATATGAGTTCAATTGAACCATCATTTTACCATAAACTATCAAATATTTATGTCAAATTTTTTTCAGAGAATTCATAAACATAAAACATCTATAAATTTAAAGTTTAACTTCTATATATTTACATGTACAAAAAATATTTCACACTATCATCATATAACCAAAATGATTATTACATGCGACAACCTTATTCTTGGATATGCAACACCTTATAAAAGTTTAAATTTGAGCCCCAAATCCTATGGACAAACGCCTACTAAAAATTCTTTACAATATCAGTACTTAAAAGTTAAATCTTAAGATTTAAATCCTATATTTGTCTGTACCTGTTGGGTTGTGTTGATGCTGGAACTGACGCGAACCATCGATCACATACCGCGAACTCAGTCACAAGCTCTTTGTAGACTGGCACAACCTCAGGTTTAAATCCATTCATAACAGTTTCCGCCATGCCCTTTTGATTTCTCTCTGCATTTTGAGCAAAACCATTCATGGCGGTTTCAAGTTTCTTGTTAGCCAAGTCTTGACTCCATTGGACACCAAATATTTGTTCATAAATGTCTTGAATTGAATGACCAGGATCTAGGTCGACGTAAAGTGACTTATCGTCAAATAAAATGAGGCTGGAGTTTGGGTCAGAGGTAGATATTCGGTTGTATTCTTTTCCCGTTGGACCATTGATTTCAGGGTTGAGGGTATTCATCCAACCTAACATGTGATCAAATGAGCGGTTTTCTTGAACTAAAACTACTACTGTTTTAATGGGAAATGAAGGTTTTGATGTTATGGAAGTAGCCATTGATGCAATATTTTCCGGGTTTTAAGTTTTTTTGATAGTGGTTTTGAAGTAAATGTGATAGATTGTCTATGAGGGTAGGTGTGACTCTTGCTTTGTATAAAGAGAAATGGTCAGATAAATGGGAGTTGGTATTTTTTTTTAAATTTTTTTTTTTTTGAAAAGCCAAAAGCTCTATATGTTGAGTTTGTTTCTTGAAGAGGTTGGAAACCTATCTAATCCTAAAAGCGCGTGCACGGTTTGTTAGAGTATTAATTTTTTTAAATTTTTTTTTGAAACACAAGTAGAAAATATCCAACTTGCTTTCGTATTTATTGAATCCTAAAACTCTGCCCATTAGGATGCATTTGTTCACTTCACGTACCAACATGAAACTTAATCCCAGAGTTTCAAATTATAAAAAAGTAAATATACGAAGAAGTCAAAGAGGGTTCAACATTTACTATATATACATAAATAATAATTTTAAAACATATATAAACAATATTTTTTTGGACTAAAGAGGGTTCGAATCGAACCCCCTCGGCCCTATGTGGCTGCCCCCCCCCCCCCTCCCGGTTCACAGCTACACTATGATATGAGAAAACAATCACATGAACACGTCAATACCTAGACAAGTATGGCATGTAAAAAGTCATGGATCCCAAAGTAAAACTTATAACAAAATCCGATATCTTAATTAGTAATGTGTTGCTAATGCAACAGTATATTTTAATAGTAATTCGGATTTTAATCGTACATTTTACACTATGAAAGTTAATCGGAACATAAATAAATAAATAAATAAAAATTCGACACCATTATGTGTTCGAAACCTGAAAAGGATGATAGCATTAGCTTGAAAGCAGTCGGAGTGGACAAATTAGACGTTTGGTTAATTCACTATGAAACTTAAATTCAATGTAGTATATATATCGAATCCTACATATATATGACACCAATCTGAGTCTGACAATTAACTCTTCAGCTAATTACAGTGAACCAGACCCACAAAGTTAGCCTATATAAACTCCATTCAACTGGTAAAATTAAAGGATCAGTATGTTCGTCCTTGTGGTGGGTTAGTGCAGTGTTTAATTTGTTGCACGAAAGTTGGGATAAGGCATCATTACCCCCCTCACCTAGTAGCGTTTTTGTTACGACACACCTTACCTAATGTTTGGTCCTATCACCCCCCTAAACTATTTAAAACCGTAATATTTTACCCCCTAAATGCTGATGTGGCAAGGAAAGTGTGTTTCACTCTCTTTGAGAGAGTGAGAAACATAAAAAACTGAAAAACTTAATTTTTTCTTAAAAATTTGTATTTTCTTAAAATATGAATATAAATATAGTTTTTCACATTTTAAAAAAATAATTAATTTTTTCAAAATTTTATAAAAAAATCAGTTTTTTTTTCAAATTTTGACAAGAAAAACACTTTTTCCGGATTTTTTTTGAAAAATAAAAGTGTCCTAAGAAAATGAAATCATGAAAATCAAGATCTTTTAAGACATTTTTAAAAAAATAATCAAGCTTTCCATATTATTAACAAATCCATTTTTCCATATTTTAAAGAAAAATCAGTTTTTTAATTCGCATTTTCAGTTTTTTTTTTTTTTTTAAACGGGTTTTAAAAATGAATTTTTTAAAAGAAAAATCAGTTTTTTAATTCGACTTTTCAGTTTTTTTTTTATTTTTAAAACGGGTTTAAAAATAATTTTTTTAAAAGAAAAATCAGTTTTTTAATTCGCGTTTTCAGTTTTTTTTTTTCTTTTTAAAAACGGGTTTTAAAAATAAATTTTTTAAAAGAAAAATCATTTTTTAAATTCTCGTTTTCAGCCTTTTTTTTTTTTTTTTTTTTTTAAAACAGCTTTTAAAAATAAATTTTTTAAAAGAAAAATCAGTTTTTTAATTCACTTTTTTTTTATTTTTAAAAACGGGTTTTAAAAATAAATTTTGTGAAAGAAAAATCAATTTTTTATTTTTTTATTCTTAAAAATTGACACGTAAGTCGAATATTAAAAAAATAAAAATAAATGTACATGTGGCAAGGAGAGTGTATGTCACTCTCCTCCATATGAGAGTGGGTCAGCGTTTAAGGGTAAAATATTACGATTTTAAATAGTTTAAGGGGTGATAGGACCAAACATTGGAAAGGTGTGAAGGTCAGAAGAAAAACGCTACTAGGTGAGGGGGGTAATGATGCCTTATCCCCACGAAAGTTTTGAGTTGCTTGTGTACACTGATTTTCCAAGAGATGCTTCAAGTAACTGCAAACATAAGCATGATTTATATTACTTGGAAGATACAACTTTCAGATCCACACTTCAATGACTTCACTTCAAGCAACAATTGTATGTAAATCTTTATGCGCCCACTCAATTACATATTAGGAAGTGTGTAATTTACTTCAAACTATTGTTTTATTGTCTTATTAGTAAAATTGGGCCGCGCTTCGTGCGGTTATAAAAGACATTGATGGATTTGAAAAATACTCTTTTATAAATTTAGTTAAGGTGTTTCTTGGGTATGCATACAAAAGTTAATGCTATATAGTGATGAAACTATATGTATAAATATATTTTCTAGAAGTAGAGATTAGATGAACTACATTTTTTATTATTAGCTATATATGTGTACAGCTGGGAGGTTAATTACATGATTATATTAGTCTAATTGTATATTATATACATGTATATACGTTTCTATTTTTTTTTTTCATTTATTAGATGTAGTTAAAGATTTTGATTTTTCTAATTATAGTTTCTTCTAATATGTTCTCTCTTATTTGTTTTCTTCTTTCGTTCTACCCCCTCTTTCCTATAAATTTGATTTTTTGGCATTTCCTGATTTACCAGTGAAGCAATTGGTACTTGAAGCAGCCGGTACTTTCAGTATTTCTTTTCTTATTTCTTTCATTTTTCTCTTTTCTTAATTACTATTACTCCTTCAATATAATTTTAGCAATTACCATATAAATAGCTCAAATAGGAGAAGAGAAAAGATTTAAAAAAAAAAAATGTTACGTCTTTTTTGTCAAATTGAGGGAAAAACTGCATTACATGATAGAAAAATATAAACCTGAACCCCTATTTCCACAGAGTCGGCAAAGTACAAAATTAGATGGGCATATTTGTCTTAGAAAAGAATACCGTTGACTATTTTAGTATTACTACTAGTTGTTAAGTACTACTGAAAGGCATGATATATCAATTGATTAACTTCATCCTCCTCTACGAAAAAAATTGATAGGAAAAAAAC
>NC_081345.1:70960348-70979877 GCF_029784015.1 Lycium ferocissimum
ACTTCGTCGCAAGCATTATACTATTAAGCCTTCTTTTGTGTGTAACTCATATATATGGGGATTCAATTCCTTTTGTAGTAATACTCCTCTGCATATCCAACGAAAAAATGATTCAGTTAGTTATTAAAGTGGCAAAATTTTAATGGATTTTAAAGTCATAAATATTAGGGTTTCTTACGTAATTCAAATAAGGAAAGAGTTAATAATATCAAATTGGTGAAATCTTAATCGATTTTAAAGTCATAAATATTAGGACTTCTTAAGTAGTTCAATTGTTCAAATAAGGAAAAACTTAATAACTTAAATTTTAGTTGATTTTGAATTCTTGCATATTAGAAGAATAATTGAATTACAATTTTGTCAAATGCGAACTCTATATTTAAAGGGTCTACGCTTAGCCTTGTTAATCTCGGCAAGGTTAATAGTCATATAAGTTATGAGGAACCTATAAATTATTTTATTACGGAATAAAACACGAATTAAGAGTAGGTGTTAAAGGATTTTAAAAAAAATGTTGGGGTTATGAGAATTGAGATGAGCGTAATTTTACCTGTAACAATAGTTAAAAAAAACTATCAAGGTCCTACTAATTCCAGTCCTTAATGCAGAAGGAATGCTTAATTGACATATCCTAATGCAGAAGGACTTTCAGAATTTGAGACGTGCAATTGGCGTATAATTTCAAGTTTAATCTTCTTGTAAATATTATGAACACCAAATTTAAATAATATTAAAGATACATACTTGCCTTGCAAGTGTATATTTTGTCAATAATAAAATTTTGTTAATAAATTAGATCCTTCATCATATAAATAATTGTTAATAACATTTTAATTGAATTAAAAAAATACTTGTAAATTAAAGATATAACAGTATTTGAACTTGAAAATCAACTAAAAAAGTAGTTTAGTAGGCACGTCATCAGATCTAGTCCCAATGTGAGAGAAAGTGCTCCCAGTGTGAGAGAAAGTGCTGTAAATCTTAAATAAATAAATAGATAAAAATGTTTTCTCTCTAACCGTTTAAGTTATTAAGCATCGTTCACAAAATTAATAATTCTACAAGTATGCCGCCATTGACCATCTAAAGGCAAGAAAGCAAAAGGACCCTGCAAAGATATAAACAAACGTATGTACCTAACAATCTTGAATCTTGAGGTGTTATGTTCCAAAAATGTTTAAATTAATGTTGTGTTCAACTGAATAAGTTCACATAGATATACAATACAAGGATACAAAACTTGATTGCTTACAAAATTTTCAGAAAAAAGGATAACAACAGTCACATTAGTTATTTATCTATTATGATAGTCTCTGTTAACGTAACAAAAAGTCAATGATGCACTATCTTTAGAGGCAACAACAACTTGTAACGCCAAAAGAACTAATTGAAAGGCTATAAAAATTTCTCAAGAAGATAAGATATTACGCAATACCTTGAAATAAAATGTTACAATAAAACTAAAATTACCTTAAATTAAAAGATGGAACACCAAGGTCAATTAATCTGAGAAACCAGCATTAGGGAAGAAAAGAAAACAACTTAAAATCAGAACCAAAAATAAAAAAACTAACCTAGCTGCCATGTTTATAGAGGCATAATGAACCAAATTTATGAAACAAATAAAACGTAAAAATTAGCAGAAAGCAAATTCACAACTTCTTCCAGAGCAATACAGTCAAAAAACAAATAAATAGATGGAAGAGCAAAATTGCAATTACTTCCGGAGCAATGTAGTTGCCAACTACCAAATTTTACTTAAATAGCATTGTGTTTAATAGTACATAGTATAAATAGAAAAGGAATCCCAAATTTTACTTAAATAGAATTGTAGTCTAATAATGGGACTAAGGGTAGGTTTTTTTTTTTCCAAAAAAATATACCAAAAATAACGGTGGATTTTTTTTACTTTTTCAAAAATATATATTATTAGTGTTTATGTATAATTATACATATATTTAATGAGGAAAATACTAAATGACGATTTTATCTATTGTAGAGTCTTTTAATGAAGGGCAAAAAGTTCAATCAACATTTCTAAGTCCTTTCGTACTTTTAATATAATATAGATAGATAGATAGTACGATAGACCTCTTTATTTATTTATTTATTTATTTATTTATTTTTCTCAACCAAATTACAAGAGCGTTTTACGGACTATAACTAGTGCATATTTAATTACCTGCAATTTATTATGTTCAACGTTAATTAAAGTTAATATCGCATTTAAATACAAAAAAGGACATGAGGGATTCTATTGAGGATATAATTATAAATCATGATCAAAATGGTCCTATGTTGCCCTTCGATTGTCTACCTAGAGCCTAGGGGAAATAGATTGCAGCATATGACTGTTATATCTATTAAGTGTTCAAATTCAGTAATTTACTAGATTTTTACTAAAATAGTAATTTACTACAATCAGTAACTTTCCAGTGATTTTTTAAAGCCAGTTTCTGTTTTGTAAAACCAGAAAAATGTTAACGACAGAAATTAGATGAAATAGAAAATTTCCGAACCCACAAGTTTCTTATGTTTCCTTAAGAAATTTAATCCCCTCACAGTTACCAAGGTTAATGGATTAATTGCTCCCATGATAGAATAGAAAACTATGACGCAATAACGGCAATGCAAATTGCCGAACTTCGGCGAACTCGAAGAAAACTAAGACAGAGCCTCGGAATTATAGCCGCAGGTTTGGGAAGACACAAACTCAAAGGCAATGTCTATTCGGTAGTGTCCATTACCGTTTGGAAAAATAATTAAATACTGGCATTTAGAAAATAAATTTGGTCCAAAAAGATTGTCATGTCCCAGTAGATCATTTGATCACATCTCAAAGAGAGGCCAGAAGCTGACGATGGCGGCACTGAGGGTCATTGAGAATTAAAGATTCTTTAAGAGCTAAAAGAGGTGATTCTATTTATAAGCATACAAGAAGTGTTTTCTCCCACCAATGAGGGAAAAAGTGCCACAGAGTGTTGCAAAACGAAATTTATTTGAATTTCATTTCCCTTCATTTTATTTTCCCACCAATTCACACTACACTCATCTTTAAAGCCTATATCTTTAAAGCCCAATAATGACTCCTTTAATGTTTCAGATAATTCCCATCTAATTTTGGTTTCACAAGACTAGTTTTACTGTAAAAAGTTGATTTTTGGCCAAAATTTTCCCGTATCTTTGAGGGTAAGTCTAACTTTGTCCAACAAATATAACCTTGAGCAGTCTATAAAAGTTGAGCAATTTTAGACTAACAAACAAAAAACTAACAGAGATGGGTGGGGTGACGGCTAATTGGGTGTGTGTAAGATGGGGTGAAAGGGTTAAAAACGACTTTGGTGTCAGTCCGTGATCCTGTCATATTGTTCTGAGTTTGAATTCTAAGGCACCGTTCTGCTGATTATTATTCCATATGTCAATGGTATGCACTATGCATATATGGAGTAGTCTTTTAGCTAATTATCACAGAATCATATGTGTGTGCATTGCAGTCCTTTAGGAAATTGTGGAATTAGTAATTTTCTCCGGTAGAACAATTCATGAAAGAAGAGGGAAATAGTTTGATTTGTGGGTGAAAAAGAGCTGGGGCTTTTTTTAATTTTTAATATATAAACTTCACATGCAGGCATGTGTTGCTGTTAGTTTTTTAACCGAGGAAGGTGTTTGTGGTTTGTTATACAATGCTCAACTTTTGCAAACTTAAAAGGATAAATAGTACTCAAAGTTATATTTGGAGGATAAAGTTAGTGGTACCCTCCGAGATAAGGGATAATTTAGGCCAAAAACTCGTAAAATGTTCACAAGCTAACTATTTTTCTACTTTTTCATTTAACTAGTTTCTCGACACGTACGTTGCATATCTATGCCTGTCTTGTAGTACACATTATAAAATAATATATATTACTTATATAAAAACAAAGTTGAGTAAGCAAATATATATAAAAAATAAAATACAAATTTCTATGAATGATTAATGTGGATCATCATATAGTGACTTTGTATGTCGAGTTCAAAATTACTCCCTTCATCTCAATTTATGTGGCACGCTTTTCCTTATAGTCTATCCCAAAATTATGAAATTGTTGATCTTGTAGTGGTTGAATGAAAATAACATGAATTTCGCACAAATCTGTGATTTGACATTTTATCTTCGAATTGAATAATCTATTAAATAGAAGTAATTCATAACTATTCGTTTAGGATCAATCTAAACCAAATCTTCATAGTGTGTATACGATTCAACATGCCAACTATTAAACAACTTATTGAGAAATACAAGGCATCCATCAGAAATGTCGAATGTCACCTTTCTTTAATTAGAAACAATGTATGCTTAAACAGGCTAGCCAAGGTACGGGAGAGGAAGGCCCGTGACCTTGATCAAGTGAAGTGTATCAAAGACGAAGAAGGCAAGGTTTTGGTGGAAGATGCGCATGTTAGACGAAGATGGCAAACATGCTTCCATAAACTCTTGAACGAATAGGGGCACAGGAACACCATTTTGGGTGAATTGGAGCACTCTGAGAGTTGTCGTGATTTTAGGTATTGTAGGCGTGTTAAGGTTGAGGAGATGGAAGGGGTTATGCATAAGATAAGCAGGGGAAGAGCGACCAGGCAGAACAAAATCCCGGTGGAGTTTTGGAAGAATGTGGGCAGGGCAGGCTTGGAGTGACTTACTCAGTTGTTTAATGTCATTGTTAGGACGTCGAAGATACCCGAAGAATAGAGGTGGAGTAGAATGATTCCTGTGTACAAGAACAAGGGGGATATCCAAAATTGCAACAACTATATGAGTATCAAGTTGTTGAGCCATATGATGAAAGTTTGGGAGAGAGTGGTGGAAGTATGTATGAGACGGAAGGTGTCTTTCTGAGAACCAGATCGGATTCATGCAGGGCGGTCAACCACAAAAGCCATTCACCTTGTGAGGAGGTTGGTGGAGCAGTATAGGGAGAGGAAGAGGGACATGCATATGGTATTTGTTGACCTAGAAAAGGCAAACGACAAAGTCCCGAGGGAGGATCTTTGGAGATACCTGAAAGCTAGAGGTGTCGTTGTAGCATACATTAAAGTGATTAAGGACATGTATGATGGAGCCAAGACTTGGGTGAGGACAGTGGGAGGTGACTCAGAACCCTTTCTGTCATAATGGGTCTGCATCAGGGATCCGTACTTAGCCCGTGTCTATTTTCCTTGGCAATGAACGTCCCGACGCAACACATTCAAGATGAGGTGCCATGGTGCATGTTATTCACAGATGACATAATTTTGATTGATGAGACGCGAAGCGATGTTAACACAAAGATGGAGGTGTGGAGACAGACCATGGAGTCTAAAGGTTTCAAGTTGAATAGGACTAAGACAGAATACTTGGAGTGCAAGTTCAGTGGTGTGACTCAGGAAGCGGACGAGAAGTGAGGTTTGATACCCAAGTCATCTCCAAGAGAGGTAGTTTCAAATACCTAGGGCAGTTATCCAAGGTAATGGGGAGATTGATAAGGATGTTACGCATCATATTGAGCGAGATGGATGAAATGAAGGCTCGTTTCCGGCGTTTTATGTGATAAGAAGGTGCCGTCAAGACTTAAAGGCAAGTTATACAAAGTGGTTAGACCGAATATGTTGTATGGGGCAGAGTGTTGAAGGTAGCAAAAATGAGGATGCTGAGATGGATGTGTGGGCATACTAGGAGAGATAGCATTAGAAATGAAGTAATTCGAGACAAGGTAGGAGTGACCTTCATGGTGGACAAGTTACGGGAAAGGAGGTTAAGATTGTTCGGACACGTGCAAGGAGACTTGCAAATGCTCTGGTGTGGAGGTGTGAGAGGCTGGCCATGTTGTTAGGCTAAGAAGAGGAGGAGGTAGGCCTAAGAAGTCTTGGGAAGAGGTGATTAGGCAGGATAGGACGCAGTTTCAGCTTACCGAGGACATGATCTTGGATAGAAGTGTGTAGAGATCGAGTATCAGGGTAGAGGATTAATAGGTTGCGCATGGATTTCTTTTCCGTACTAGGAGTAGTAGTATCTTTGTTACGTTTGCTTATTCTTAAATCTCTAATACTATCTTATTGTTTCTTTTACTACGTTATCTTATTCTCTCACTGCTATTACTGCTTATCATTATTGTTTGTTATGATTGATACTTTTTCATCTCTCCTTGAGCCGGGGTCAATCAGAAACAACCTCTACCCGTCACAAGATAGGAGTAAGGTACACGTACACTCTGCCTTCCCATATCCCCCCCGTGGAATTATCTCGGGTATGTTGTTGTTGTTAAGTTTAAAATTCTCCTTTTACCCTTAATGGAATGATTTCTAGCCACACAAATTACTACAAGATAAACTAGAAATGTGACGGAAGAATCCATCGCAATTCCGTCACAAATTTCACTTTGTGACAAATCACCCGTCGAAAAGTATTTACGATGGAGTCACAAACATTTGTGATAGATTTCTGACAGAGTGTCCTTCTTATTAGAGACAAATTTTGCTAATCAATCGCAAATATTTGATGTGACAAAGGTTAAATCTGTCACAATAGTGATAGACTAGAAACAAATAAGTTTGATAGACTAGAAACAAATAAGTTTATCACAAATCTATCACCAAATTAAATTTTATTTTTAAGAGAAAAATTATAAAGGAATAATATTTTATAATAATTTTCATAATATAATAAATTATTAAGTAATAAATGCTTATTATTAAATGGTAATTGAATTATTAATAATTAGTTAAAAAATCATATGTCACAAGGTTGTCCTCTAAATCCTTTATACTAACTGTTACGATCCATTTTTAAAACCTCGTTAAAAATGAATCAAATAACATCGCTTTCAAAAAAACAATAGGGTCGCCACCTAATATTTATTTCGGGAACTAGGAACCCGTTTTGAAAAGAAGATGATTTAAACCTTTAAAACATTTAAAAATCATAGCAAAAGGGTAAGCATTCAAATAATTTCTGGAGGAAAGTGTTAGGCTTCTCGAGAAATCCACAAATGCGGTTACCGGTGGAGTTTGAAATTTTTGAGGCTAAAATACTATATTTTGTTTATAAACGGGTTTCAAAACTGATTTTGTATAAATCGTACATTTGGCACTTCAATTATTCCATCAACTCAACTAGAGAATTAATTTCATAATTTGGCTGTATTTAAAAAAATGATTCTTTACTATAATTTAAAATTGATCTTGTCATTAGTTTAATAGAATGCAATCTCAAATTTTTACTAAGCACTTGTAATGAAAACCAATTGAGATGTAAGAAATATGAAATACTTCTAAAATTACTTGATTGAAACTAACGTTCCTTTTCGGAATTTGGATTTGAAAAGAAATGTGGTTAAACTGATAGGGTGTGCTCGGTACGGAGAAAATGTTATCCTGAAAATAAGTGAATTTCTTACTTATTTTCTCATATTCGGTTGGTTAGTGGAAAAACAAGTGAATTTCTTACTTATTTTCTCAAGTTCGGTTGGTTAGTGGAAAAATAAGTGAATTTCTTACTTATTTTCTCAAGTTCGGTTGGTTAGTAGAAACATTTTTTGAAAAATACCCACCGAAACCCCACCCCCAACCCCACCAACCCCGGCCGCCCCACACCCACCCCCACCATCCACCACCGACTCCAAGCACCCACCTCACCCAAACCAAATCCCACCCTCACCCAACCACCACCCTCGAACACACTTCTTCTTCACTCACCCTACCCCGCGTTCCACCCCTCCTCCCCCCCCCCCCCCCCAAAATTTTCTATTTCATATATTTTATTTTACTTTTATAATAGCTTTATAAAAAAATGAAATTTTTTTCTTACCCACCCCACACCAAGTTAACCATGCAAATTTTCCATTTTTATAAAAAAATTATTAAAGCAAAATAAAATACTCCCTTCATCCCAAAAAATATTTTCTTAGTTTGACTTGACACAGAGTTTAAGAAATAAAGGAAGACTTTTGAAATGTGTGGTCCAAAACAAGTCTTAGATATTTGTGTGGCTGTAAATCATCTCATAAAGTTAAATTGTTTCTGAATATAGAAAGGTGTCAATCTTTTTGGGACAGACTAAAAAGGAAAGGAAGACAATCTTTTTGGGACGGAGGAAGTATATGAAGTAGAAAATTTGAGAGGGGAGTGGGTCGGGGGTGGTTGGGGGGGGGGATGGGTGGTGTAGAAAAAAGAAAGATTTAAAACTATTTTAAAAAAAAAAAAATCGAGGGGTTGGGGGTGGGGGGTTGGGCGGTGGGTTGGGGGTGCGTGGGGTGGTGGGAGGAGTGGTGGAGGTTTGGTGGGGTTTGTGGTTGGGGGTGGGTTGGGTGGTGCTGGGATCGTTGGTGGAATGTCACTTATGAGACTTGTTTTCCTTACTTTCATTAGGGAAGTTATTTTTCTCATTTTATGGAACTTGTTTTTCTAAAGAAAATATTTTTCAAAATTTTTTACCAAGCGAACATGAGAATATTGAAAAATATTTTTCGGAAACTGTTTTCCTTAGTACCGAACACACCCATAATGATTCGCCATTTATTTCACTCCATCCGATAATAAATGTTGGTTTTAACAAAGTTTTGAAACTTGAAATGTGTTCTTGATACCACAATGACCAGATTGGTTTTGGTCAAGTGTGGAATAAATCAAAATAGCAAAGCATAGGGTCATTGACTACTGCAAATAACTTTAGCTAATTTGCTTTTGAAAAAAAAAAATTGATGGATACCTAAAAAAACTCGTTGGATCAGAAATCAACTTATGGACACCTATTTAAAGAAAAAAAAAAAAAAACTATAGACGCTGTCTCTATTTGCTGGGGATTCACTTTGGTCCAAAATATACAAAGATAGTTAGTCAAAATCCTAAAAAATACAATAAAGGAAAACTTTCATATATACAAGAGATATAAACAATAAAGGGAAAAATTCGCATATATACATCCCAGTGATCTAGTTTTCATCCGTCGTAGCCCACTTCACGTTTACATGAGTAATGGCCCAAACACTTAAAACGCGCGGTCATTTGGCCCAAACTAAAAGCCTTATAACGAATTTGTCAGCCAACGGTTTTCTCAGATTCAAACATGGAAACTAACTGCTCTTCAAACGTGATGGAGCCAATCTCTACCTCCTTCCATAATCGATACATCTTTCCTTAATCGATACATAGATAATAAATTAGGGTTGATAGAAACAGCGAATTATTCACAACAATTGAAGCATCCAATGTCTCAGCTGATTTCATCATCAATTTCAAAAAAAAATATTCATGGCTAGTTTCGCAATTCTTATTCAACACAAAGGTGAGCGGGAGACTAACAAAAGATATGTCAATTATGTGGCTGATGCAGTTGTTATTGATTCTATTTCGATTTTGAAGATTTAATTGCTATTGTTTCAAAACAAATTGGCATGGATACCAAAGTAGATCTGGTGGAAATCAAATACATTCTAAGTGATCAATGTCCAGCATTGTTAATACATAATAGCATGAGTGTTTGTGTGTATATTCAATTGAAAACAAAAAATTCAGAAATCTCTGCCTATCCACTTATCGTAACAGTGAAAGAACCATCTATAAATCAAAGGTACAACAATGTTGTTTCTGTTGCTAGTAGTATACATGATATATACAATCCAAATACAATTCAAATGATCAAGTGTGAGAGCATAGAGTACAATGAAGGTATCAAAGAGCATGTAGGTGACAATATTGAAAATTGTTTTCACCTGGAAGTTGAGAAGGGTCAGCTTTACATAAACAAGGATACCATTGCCAAAGTAATGAAGCGCTACTCTATCCGCAAACAGTTTCAATTCAAGGTGAAAAAATCAAGTGCGTCAAGGTATAACTTTCATATTAATGTAACTTGGTTGTATAATCAGTGTATATTTTTCTTTAACGGTTCTGTGTTTACTAGGTACTGCCTTATATGTGTCGATGAAAATTGCTCGTGGTGTTTCAAATCATCAAGCTTACACAATGCTAATATATTCAAGGTTTGAACATTCAATGAAGTTCATTCGTGCAACATGCTGTAATTATACATAAACTAGTGTCAAGCTAGTTTGACTGTTGTTGCAAGTATTAATGAACAAATTTGGTGATCCGAAGATAGTTTATACACCTAAGGATATAATAAATGACATGCAAAAGGATTACTCCGGTGAGCTAACCTATATGCAGGCATGAAAAGCAAAAGAAAATGCATTGGAACTAATAAGAGGGAACCCTATGGAGTCATATAGTAAGCTGCCAAAGTACTTGTATCTGCTAGCACATACAAATTCGAGATCTGTTATAAGGTTGCACAAATCGGAGGATGGACACTTCCTTTATTGTTATGTTTCACTCAATGCATCTATAAAAGGATGGGAATATTTCAGACCTTTAGTGGTTGTCGACGGGAGCTTTCTTAAAGCAACATTCAGAGGGACAATACTTATTGCTTCAACATATGATGTGAATGGTACTTGCAGTTTGTATATTCATCGTATAAATGTATAAATATATCAGTTGTGTAGACACAGTTATCTGTTTCCTCACTTGCAGGTCATATTTTTCCCCTTGCATTGCATTAGTGGATTAAGAGAATGACGCATCTTGGACGTGGTTCTTCTAACAAATCAAGGATACTTATGGGGTTCGAGAAGGAATGTGCATAGTGTCTGATAGGCATGACAACATCCTAAATGCCACTACAGTTGTTTATCCAACAATGGCACATTGTTTTTGCATCTACCTCCTGTGGAAGAACATCAAAACGAATTTCAAGAAAAGCCAAGAGAGGCTTAAAGATATATATTATGCCTTGGCCAATACTTACTCAATTCAACAGAATCAAGTGCTTTCTGAAGGTTTATTTTTATCATGCACCTAGCTGAAATGTGTTTTCTACTATAGGTTTAATTAGCTCATGAGCTAATACAATGTTATCAATTATTTTCCTACCAAAGATGAAGCCCGCCTGAGCTTCACAAATAATATAGGCATGACATCATGGAGTCTGTCAGCTAGGATTTTGGCAATAACTTCATATAGGATAGTGCAATGGGCTATGGGTCTAAAGTCTTTAACTATGGAGGGGTTAGCAACGATAGAAAATAAGGTAAGAGTAGTGCAATTAAAGCCCCTAAGCATATTACCAATTTCAAAGAATTCACTCACAATCATATATATTTCAGACTTGATAATTGCAAGGATTTAAAAAAAAAGAGCACATTAAAACCATAAGTACCCTTTATCATTCCAAATAGTAGCCAAGCCCTCATAAATCTCTATTTCCATCACAGGTGCACACAGTGCCAGTTTTTGTTGCTGATTGACGAAACGACCGTTCTTCATAATCACTGTATTTACTACTCTTTCTTCCGACCTATTAAATCTTTGTAAACAAGTTGGATTTCCTCTTTGATTGCCTTTGGATTTGTCAGGTTAGCACTAGCTAGATATGTAAGTTTTGAGATCTGCTTCCTCTGACTCATTTCTTTCACAACAGCTGCAAAGTATTTTGGGTTAGAGTCTCCAAGCTTTATCCATGGTGCCTAGAATTTTTGCTTGAGGTCACGATCCTCAATAGTTGACCATCTTTCTAGACCTAAGGATAGTTGCTTCTCCTTGTTCAGTAGCTCCTCAATGCACTGTTGTCAGATTTTCCTCTATATTCCTTCTAGTGTCAGCTTAGAATCTTCAAGTTTCTGATTATGCCTTTGAAGTGTTTATCGTTCATATTTTTAAGGCCAAGTATAAGAGCCTTAAGTTTCCACCATTTGTTCTCCATTGTAGAATTTCTCAGCTTCTGGCCCCAGATAGATGCCACCAGTGGTAGAAAATGTTCATGTTCATTCTATACATTGAAAATTCTGAAAGGTACTTAGGTAGGAATTTGACTAGTTTGCAAACATAGTATCATAGGGACATGATCAGAAATAAAGGGCACATCATGTTCAGTAGTCACTTGGCCCCATTTCATCATCCATTCAAAATTTACAAATGCTTTATCTATTCTGCTACAAAGCCGATCCACCCCATCCTGCTTATTAGACCATGTATAGTAATCCCATTTCCAAGAGAATTCATTGACCATAATATTTGTGATACAATCAACTCGGAATCCAGAGCTTCAGCATTAGACACAGGTTACTCATATTATATCATTAGAGTATAAAACAACATTGAAGTATAACCATGGAATATTAACTCCACTAACACATTCAGATAAGCTTTTCCATAAGTTCTTTCTCTGATCCATAGCATTAAACCCATACACCACTACAACCAGTTAACACTACTTGCCCTACCTTGCACTTGACAATGCATATACTCAACTCCGCTAACACATTCAGATAATCTTTTTCATTAGTTCTTTCTCTGATTCATAAAATTAAACCCATACACCACTACCAACAAATAGTTAACACTACTTTCCCTTCCTTGCACTTGACAATGCATATACTGAGCTCCTTATTTCAACCCTAGTTTCTACAATGCATGCTAGTATAATTCTTCTTTTCCTCATGTATTTTTTTAATTCCTTTTGTACGTGTCTCTTATTTATCGCTCTAATATTCTAGAATTTCCAATTCATTAAGGATGTGTTCCACCTCTATCAAGAGGCAGTTTGGTGACACTGGTACTTACTTGGACCTTTCTATTAGCACTCTTCCCATTAGGTGATACCAAGTCAGGAAAATTTAATGTACTCACCACTGGGTTGCTGACAACTAGTTGTGTTGGCAATTGGGATGTTGTTGCGGCAGTGACCTGTCTCTTAGGAGATTTTTGGTTTGTTTTTGATATAGTGGTGTAACCACTACTTGGCCCTGCAATATCTTATGTATTTTCATCCCCTGCTATAACTATTACAGAGATCACCACCCTTTTAGATTTCCACACTTGATTTACTTTCCTAGATTCTCTTCTTCTATTTGGAGCCACTGGTGGAAGATCTTGAGGTTTTGGTGCAACACATTTGTGTCCAATAACCAAACATTTGTCACAAACACCAGTCTCTAATCATAAGTAACAGTTTGCTGAAACTTCTTTCCCTGGGCTCTAGGATAGGTACTTCATTAGTAAGATTCTTGGTGATGTCCACGTCAATAAACATGCAAGAAAATGATACTCTAGTCTATTTTGTGGTGCACTCATTAGCAAATAACGGTTTACCCACAACACTTGCTATCCTAATAAGCGATTCAGCCTCCCACCAACTCATAGGTAGCCCAAAAATTTGATCCAAAGCGGAAATTCTGCAGTAATTCTCTACAGAAGCCAAATTCCAGTGACCATGGCTTTAACATAATGGGTTTAGTGCTGATTGTGAGAGGCCCAGAGTACAACACCTCATTTTTTCATCTATTGTTTGGATTCTAGCTATGTAGTAACCCTCTTCATGATACAAGAGATCAAGTTGTCCAATATTCCCCCAATTCATAGCAATGTATCATTTCATTACATTATATCTAGGGGTTTCCCTGTTGACATATACAATATAACGACCCGCTTGGTCATTTTAAGCTTTTGCCTTATTTTTCTCCATAATACCCTTTCGGTAGCTTTATTTCAATATTTATGACTTGCAGGGATGGGTGATACGCTTCCCAAGGTAGTCGAGTGGGCTTTGGATTGGTTTTAGTGAAAAATTGAGTTTTCTAAGTTAAAGAAATGAAGATGTTTGACTAAAGTGACATCGGGGATAAATGCGTCATTTTGAGTTTCATCGATTCCATTAGGTCTGGAATGTGATTTTTGACTTAACAAAGCCTTCTGTTTGGTTCCCGAGGTGTTCAGGTGTGATTTGGGTCATTGGTTGAAAAGTTGAGTTTTTGATATTTTGGAGTTGACCATGGTCAGCACCGGGTCAAGACAACCTGTTTTGGGAATTGCGAATGCGCAAGCTAGTTCGTAGGGTGTTTTATGAAAGAAATGCATATTTAGTTTGTGTCTGTAGAATTCACAATGAGTTTCGGGTGTTGGATCGGGAATTTGTGAGAACCAGAAAAATCTGGTTCAACTGATGTTTGGTGTCATCGCACTAGTTCGCATTTGCGAGCGCCGCATCTGCATGGTCCTGCTCGCATTTACAAGGATTGGTCAGGGTTGGGGTTTTCGCATTTACAATGGGTGTGTCGCAAATGCAGAGCTTGCTTTTGCGAGCCAGGGGTCGTATTTTCGAAGAACCTTGACAGTATTAAATGTCCAAGTTTGTGAAAACATTTCATTCTTCCATATTTTGAGTTCTAGACTTCGGATTTGAGAGATTTCAAGGGCATTCTTCAAGATTCGACTTGGGGGATAAGGATCTAACCTTAATCTATTCATTTCCCCATGTTTCCATCCATTAATTAGAGGTTTCTTCCATGATTTCAACTTATAACCTAGGATTTTTAATAAGAATGGTTATTGAGATTTATGAAATTGAGGATCCATTTTTGGTTAGAGTATCATGGCATTTTTAGGATATGAACTATCTAGACTATGGGTAAGATTAATTTATGCTTAAATTTCAGTTTTTCCCTTGTGGGCTCGAGATTACCTTTTTGGGTTCATTTTTGAGTTCAGAAATACAATATAGCAATATGGGTATTGTTGGACTCGTCTGACCTCGTAGAATACTATTTTGACTATATTGAACTCATATGGAAAATTTAGATGCGGGAGAGCTTTCAGAAGGCTTAATATTCGCTCAGAGCGATATTAGGATCATTTAGAGGCATTGACGAACGACAATCCGTTCGTAAGCTACGGGACTTCAAATCTAAGGCAAGTTGAGACTTACTAGACCCTTTATTTAGTGTTATGTGTTGGTTAATTTAATGAAGGGGCGTAATGGTGAATTGAGGGTCCTATATTCATGAGGTGATGAGCACTTGTGCGGGTACCGGTGTAACTGTATGGGTAACTAAAAGAGAAAATAATTATGCTAAGCGACGAAGATTATGTATTTAGCCTTCAGGCCATGAAAAATGGTGGATAATTCCATTTAGGTTGATATGATTGTTGCTTATTTGGGCTACGTTGGACACTATTGGTTGAAGAATGATGAATAATGACTTGATTTGCATTCATCACTCCATATCTCCGTTAAGTTAAGAAAAAGGACTTGTCTTCATAAATTAAATCAGTATTATGCATTTGCTGGGTGTACGCATATCCATTACATTCATTCATGATATTATTAGCATCTGAATGATGAGACACGAGAGAGAGGCCTTTGAAGCCGGATATTAGATACGGTACATGGACAGAGTTATGATATGGCCTAAGGGCTGGTACCCGATGTGATCTAGGAGATTTGGCATTTCTGGGTGGGTATATGATAATATTATAGCCTAAGTGCTGATATCCAATATGATTTGAAGGATCTGGTATTCCCAGTGGTGTATATGGACCTCATGAGTCCCCCATGGGTTACGTGAATCCTAATACATGAGCGCGTGTATACAGGTGCATATGACCATTGAATTGCATACATTCCTTTACATCTCATACCATTTATGCTTGTTTAACTTGATTCCATGCCATATGTGTGTTAAAGGATACACAGATTGGATCTTTATGCTTATAACAGATATAATTGATACAAAGATGGGACCTTTACACTTATACTTGTCTGAATTGATATAAAGATGGAATCTTTGTACATTATTTTTCTTAATTGATGGAAAATTGGATCTTTATTCCCATACATGTTCTAATTGAGGGAAAGCTCAAAGCATTATGACTATAACTTGTCTTAATTGGTGAAAATGTTAAATCTTTACGATTATACTTAAAAAGGAAGGGACCTTATGATTTGAATGAATTGTGGAAATCTTATTTACTTATTAAATGCTTATTAAATCTGAATTCTAAAACTAACAAAGCAAGAAGAGGAGTATCAGAAGTGCCAACCCTCGTTACCACTATAGTTTAGGGTCGGTCAATGATGTTGCTGGGTACACGTGCTTCCCGTACTCACTCTACACTTGCTGCACCTTTTGTGTGCAGGTTCAGATCCGGGTACGAGTAGACGTTGAGATTCTACTGATCGCTGGAGCATATGTTGGAGTCTAGGGTGAGCTGATGATGGTCCCACAGCACCGAACTTCTTTCCTATTTTTATTTTCTATCTTTCTCCATTTCGGACAGTGTCATGTAGTTATTTATGATTTGTATTTTGGATCATTGTACTTATGACTTCCAAGTCTTGGGAAGGTCTTGAACTTAGACTTGTTCATATTTTAGTTATTAAGACATATGTAGTACATTGGGTTGTTTTCTTTTAATTTTCGCTCTTAATTTCATAGTTTGAGACTTGCTTTTCATTTGGGTTCGCCTATGGGTTAGGATAGGTGACCTCACGGCCATTTGAGATTTTGGGTCATGACATCAATTAGTGCTCGATTCCATTTTTCCAATGAGCATCCACTGCAGTCTTCTCTGATTGCACTACCATTTGGCCATTAACAATTTGAGGAGGGATGTAGATCAGAGTCATATCATTTGCTGCTAATCAGTTCTTTTGAAAGAGGCTCATCCACAAAGCTAATTTAGTAGTAGCTTTTCCCCCCTCTCCTGGCCCTATATCAGTCACTTTTTCCAACTCTGGAAATAGTTCCTTCACCTTTTCCCCTGGTGAAGCTATTATATTCTCAACCGGCTCAGTCGTGGAGGCCGAGGCTACTGTATCAATCATTTGTAGTAGAGGTATTATTTCATTAGTCTCCTTAGCAAACACTATGTAAC
Source organism: Lycium ferocissimum (assembly GCF_029784015.1). Classification (NCBI taxonomy): domain Eukaryota; kingdom Viridiplantae; phylum Streptophyta; class Magnoliopsida; order Solanales; family Solanaceae; genus Lycium; species Lycium ferocissimum. Next base: position 70,977,074 of record NC_081345.1, read on the forward strand.
ACCTCGGGTCCTCAGACTAAGGTATGACTCGTATTAAGAGAGTAAAACGAAATTTAGAGGGTTTACCGATTTTACGAAAGTGGCCGAGGGGCCTACTTCGGGCAACCATAACCCCTAGATTAGTTAGGAATTTGGAAAAGTTCCCTTAATGAAAGTTGTAGTGCATGGAAATACCTTTCCAATGGTATATTCTAGAGCCCTAACGGATCTCTATACAATAAATTATGCCCGTTTTACCAAAAACTGCGCAGAAGAAGGCATGGGCCACCCATGTTGGACACGCGTCGCGCGTGGGGGCGCGTGCGTTGGCCTAGCTATTACGGTTCATTTTTACGTGGGTTAAAGCATAAAAGTTATTACGAGGTTGTTGGTGCTCTAATTGGATTTTAGTGTTTTAGAGTCGCCACCTAATTTATTATGGAAAACTAGGAAAATCGGGTTTAAAGATTTTTTCGAAATAATAAAAAAAATCTTTTGGACCTAAGTTCGAGGTAAGGGTTCTGGTGATCCCCTAGGGAAGATTTTACGCACCCTAGTATTAAAGATCCGTAGAATACGGTTGACCTACGAGCTTCAATGTGTGATTAATGTAGTTATTTGTTTAAAAGTGTTTAGTTTTCCGCAAAAATGTCATTTTTTCATTTATATCACTATTTCAAGAAAAAATTCGGCAAAAAAGTCCCCTTGTAAAAAGGGGTTTTGGTTTAGAAAATCCACGTAAGTGTTCAACTCACTTTGTTGGGACACACTCGGGATTTCTCCCGAGTAGAGTCGTTACTATTCTAGTCCTAACAAAATGGGTTTAGTACCTACGGGTTTTATACGTATGAAAATATGGAGTATATCTCCGTTTTATACTTATGTATATATTTTATATATATACATATATAAAAATGCAAATTCATTAAGATTAGGCCCATTTTAATTGTTGAAGCTCATAAGTCAATGATATTTTTAAGATCCAGGTCCATATCACCATCATAACCCAATCCAAATAATTTTGGTCCAACACAGTCCAAAACAGTCTCATTTTTTAGTCCGTGTCTACTGTGGGCTTCCAGGCCCAAACAGCCTTTATCTTCCATTCAACATTTTGTTCAAGCCCAGACCTTTTTTTAAATTTTTTTTTATCATAATTGCCCAAAGATTTTGCCTTTTTGGTTCAGCCCATTACACATTCCTTTAAGCCAAATCTGAAAACATAGTTTTTAACAATTGATCATTTGAATCACGGGCTTAAGGCCCAAACCTGCTACTTATGCTTTGAAGAAAACGTTTTTGCCCCATTCAAACTTTAAATCAATTCAAAATGAACCACATCCCATTTCTTCCTCATTCTTTATATTCAAACACAGTGTTAAGAGTAGTAGTTTTTTTCTTTTTTAAAACTCAAAATCTTTGTAGTGATTTCTGGTTTTTATGCTAGCAAATAATCGAGTTTTAATTCAATTTGGAAACTTCCTAAATTACTAAATATCTCCTAAGTTCTACATCGACAGGGTTTCAATATTAGCACATTCAATATGTATACAATATGTACATGCCAGATATATCAAAAATAGGAAAAGAGAAAGAGTGAAAATATTTGATAAACTGATGGGCCTGCCCAAGTTTATTAGTGCCATTTTCACCCATTGGCTGGGCCTTCCGCAAATATAAGCTTCCTTTTCCATTTTACGCGGACTCGATCAAAGATTGTGACGTTGGGCCTTAGGCCCAACAGGTTTCAATGCAAAAGAGCAGCCCAAATGGCCCACGATGTTTCACATGCCAACACAAAAGGGGAAAAAAGAAGTTGAGGGTTAGAAAGTATCTAAACTATCTTATGCGACTAAGAAGAAATTTAAAGACTGAGTAAACATTAAAGTAGACATGGGTACACAGATACACGTACGCAGTCCATATATATCCTTAACAAATTTTAGACAAACAACGAGTACAATTTCCTCAAAGCCTAAAAAGAACAGATATGACTAGGCCCAAACAGGTCAAGCACTGAAAAATCAGAGCAGGCCCCACAAAGTGAATAAAAAAAGGGGAAGGGGCAGATTTGGCCAAAACTTGTCATAAACAAACATGTTTCAGAAGTTGTTCAAAGGGCATACATAATATACTTCCTTGTATACACTATGGTGTACACAAGTCATGTATATTCTGTATACACCCAGTACAGTACTTATATTAGCAACACACAAGGGAAAAACGATATAGGATTTTCATGGAAATCAACTCAGTAAGGTCAATACTTCAAACACACAATCTTTAACCACAAATTTCAACTCTTTTGAAATGAAGAAACTTTAAGATTTTACAAAAAAAAAAAAAACTGCTTCTGCAAATTTGAATAGCCTAAGTGTATTAATCCTCTTATTTATCCTAGAGGGTCCCATAGCATATGATTTCATATAGGGGAACCCCAGCAACCAAAATAGCAAGAGATTCGACTGAGTTTGACTAGAAACTCTAAGTCTTGTCCCCCCATTTTTATCCTGTGTAAGTCACACCTATAATCCCACATAATTAAGTGAACACCTCTTGTTAATGACTTCCTAATCCCATTCCATTTACTCAAGTATAACATATTCTGACTATGTATAAGCTAAGTGTTGGCATTTTAAAAAAAAAAAAAAAACAGGTTTCCACAAGCTCAAACTTAAATAAAAGGGAGCACACACTTTTTAGACAGACCACCACTACAAAAAAAATAGCGTTTAGTGACGGACGTATTCCGTCGCTAATCAGCATATATTTGTTGCTAAACATGTGTTGCAACGGTTCGCCAACAGAATGTTGTCTGTTACGAT
>NC_081345.1:70979977-71023419 GCF_029784015.1 Lycium ferocissimum
GTTTTCCCCATGTAACCCCTTTGGCTATGTCGTGTCGTGAACCTTTCGGGGCTTCTCGGTCAAACGGTTTGGGGCGACCTCGTGATGAGTGTTTGGTTATCTGGGAACCCCGGACCAATTGGTCCATTCAGGTAGATGCACTTTAGGATTGCACACCATCACGTTAAATAGCTCGAAACGTGGCACAACGAACCCTCGGGTAAATCCGAGAATTTGGATGCGTACATAAATCATCATAGATCGAGCTGTGCGGTGGGGTAGTTCTCGTAGACCGTTCCAATATTGCGGTCATCTTCTGCCTCAAACCTTTCTTCCTGTTTTCTGCTCGGCTTTCCTTTGTCCGTCGCAATAATGGTCGATTTAACTTTGATCGGGTGAAAAGGTGCTACAGTGTACCGAAGGGGGGGGGGGGAAATAGCGAGGGCGGGATTCGAGAATAGGGGTGGTTTTGTCGGTGTTATAACCCGTATTTCGTACGTTTGGATAATTCGGGATAATTGCGAGAAGTTAAAGGCAAGGTTATTTCCAAAAATTATTTTAATGTACGAGTTGTCATGAATATCATTTATGATTATTAGTATGGAAATATTGTGAGAGGCTAAGGGCAAAAAGAGAAGTGTAAAATGCGCTCGTAAAAAAAATAATGTGGAAGGCTAGGGGCAAAAATGGTAATATTGAGGAAAGTCGAGGGGCAAAACGGAAATTTTACAAAAAGGAGTTCATGAAGGTTCCAAAAGGGCATATTGGCCATGTGATGGAAAATATGGACTGAGGTGTACATGGTAAGACAATGAGTCATCTTTTATTTTGTAAGAAAAAGAGAAGAAAACTCTAGGAGAAGAAAGAAAGGGAGGAATGTGGCCATTTCATATTTAATGGGAGGAAAATCATAAATTAGAAGAAAACATACGGACTAAAGTTTGCCCAAGAAGACAATTAGTCTTCTTTGACTAATTCAAAGAAGATTTCAAGAAAAGAAAAGGAAAATTCTAGAAAAATGTAGAGAGAGGGCATGTGCCCCTCACATGATTTGGAAGAAATATATATATATATATATATATATATATATATATATATATATATATATATATATATATATATATATATATAAGAGGAGTTCATCTTTTGAATCAAGAATTTGGAGAGAAAGAAAGAAAGAAAGAAAAAAAAAAAGAAGAAGGGAATTCGGCCAAACAAGGCCAAGAGGGAGTGAAGGAGAAAAAATATTTTTCTTCAAGTATTCCTACCAATTGAAGGGTCCTCTATGACATGGAAGAGTTGTTGGAGCAAGTAGAACACATATTCTTGCAAAAGTTATAATTCTAGCTAAGTGTGGAGGTAGAAGGAAAAAGGTAAGAATTCATTTTCTTTATATGTTATGGATGTTTGTACATGTTGTAGTGTATGAAAATGAGTGAAATTCATGGAGAATATGGATATAGGGGTGTGACCGTGAGTTGTATATTGTGTGTATGGCCGTGTATTGTTGTATTGTGAAGGAATGGTGGCAAAGTTTTACTTAGTATTTTGGTTGTTGTGTTGTGGATTTTATGTTGCTAGTAAAAGCTTAATGATCTTAATGAAATTGTAGTAGTTGGAGACTTGTTTTAGAAGCTTATGTAAATTGAATGTAATGTTCTTGCATGCATGGGAGATAATGTTGTTAGTGTGGTGTTGTTAATATGATGTTGTTAGTGTGGTGTTGTTAATATGATGTTGTTAGTGTGGAGTTCATGAATTTGGAAGAAAAGGAAATGTATTGTTATTGGTTTTATTGGAGTTGGAAGGTGTTGGATGGATTAATATGTTGATTGAATCGTTTTGAAAGTCATGTGAATTGAATTGAATTGAATTGAATAGAATTGAATAATTGTTGGTATTATTGATAGTTTGACCGGGTTGAATTCCCGGATTGTTATTGATTAAAATTGGCCGAGTTAGAATCTCGGGGATGGCGCATTTACAGGAGAAATGCTGCCGAAATTTCTGTAGACAAATGTTGATTCAAGATTTGGATTCTTAAACTCTAATTAATGTTTGGTAAATGTGACCAAATTGTAGATTTTGGAGGATTTGGAACTAACTTGGAATAGCGTAAGAAGCGGAAAAGGTATGTAAGGCTTTACTCTTCTTCTTTGGCATGTCCTAGACATAATAGGTTTGGATACGAGCCTCGGGGACTACTCTATCTCTAGAAACCTAAGTTTGAATTTGACCACTATTCATTCAATAGAATTGAATTAGACTTTTTATGTTTCATTGGAAAAGTAGCTTGAATATATGCAACTTTCATAAGTGGGTCGGAATGTCCCAAAATTTTTGTAGGCAACTCTATCAAGTCTAGAATTCTAAAGTGAAAATTTCTTTCTAATAAGTTGTAAATGTTTTACAAGATGCCCATATTTTCCAAAAACTAAGTTTTAAGAGATTGAAAGCTTTTATGACTTAAACGATGAATGTGATTTCCTAATGACAACGATGACGTCAAATATGAGAAAATGTCTATGACAGATATGTTGACGATATGTTCTCACCATGAATATGACAATATGAAAATGCTAAGTCATTTCTTGATTCCTCAACTCTATTATGGATAATGACTACTTTAAAGGCTCCAAGCATATAAAATGACACCTTATGATTCTGTTATATGTTTTCCCTTGATGACACTCTTCTTTGGTAGTCTCCCCTTATGATTATTGTTCCTTCAAGGTGAGACATGATGATCCTGATTGTTCCATAATGTAATCGGAGGTTTCCGACCTTATGTCACTCCGATGGATACATGATTTTCCTTGGGCTCTCCTGCATGCTTACATGATATATGTATATGTACAGAGGGTGGGGGAGGGGATATATGAGGGATGGAAAGGGACACATATTTCATTGCCACCTGGTTAGCTGGCGTTATATCATCTCGGACGCGGGATATGTGGGCGAGCCGACGTATTTCGGCGCTATGTGGGCGAGCCGACGTTGTTCGGCGCTATGATATGGTATGACGTGACATGACATGATATGATATGATACGATCCGTTTTATTCTCACATGTATAAGAACAAGAAATGTTTTCAAAGGAAAGCTAAGCATGCATGGCATCCGCCCCAGGGCACTCCTATGCACAAAAAGTTACTCCGTTATCCTATGATATGTTCTATGTTTCCATGCGGCAAATTATTGTTCATATGTACATTTCTTACTATGTTACTATTCATGCTTTACATACTCGGTACATTGTTACATGACCCTCTTCTTCGGGGGCTGCGTTTCATGCGCGGTACACCGGCATGATGCGAGGTTAGCATAGAAGATGTTCCGGCAGAAGCTGGCGAGCTCCGTTTGCCCTGGAGTGTAGCCGAGTCGGAGCTTGTATGCTAGGATTTCTGATTGCATTGGGAGACTTTGCGGTATTGCAGTCGTGGGTCTAGAGTGTCGCTTTTTTGAAAATGGTTCCACTAGCGGGTGTGCTTTTATTATACATTATGTTACGCAGTCCTTATGCTTCTGCATTGTGTTTAATTTGAGAAACGACAAAAAGATTTTGGAAGTTTTACCATGTATTCTATTTTTGATTAATCTAAGAATCCTAAGAAAGTATTTATGTAATAAGAGTCAGCGGGTTCGCTCGGCTCCAAATATATGGTCGGGTGCCCATCACACCCTAGTAAAGTCGGGGTGTGACAGTCGGTTGGTAGCGAGATGACGCTTGGTTGCATAATGATGCCGGGATGGGTTTTTTGTGGTGTTAGGTAAGCGCGGATAGAGTAAGCAGTTCCGGGAATTCGATTAGTGTTAAGTGATGGCGGGGTGTGGTGCGAGGCACCAATGTGCCCATCTATTGGGGTAAATGGTACGGTTTTCACAACAGACCGGGTGGGGAAATGGTCGGGTAATGGCGAATTCAAAGATGGAAGAAACTATGGAGGCCTTCTTTCTTCAGCAGGGGCCTCTCGGGCAACATTAGCAGCTTTGTTTCTCGCCACTTCCTCCTGAAGATGAGCAATTTTCTCGAACATCATTTTCATGACGTCTTTAGTAGGTGACGACTCAGGCAGTTCGCGTAGAGGCGATTCTCGAAGAGCAATGTCAGTAGGGGTAGTTTCGTTCTTCGAAGTACCAATCATTTTTGCTTTGCCCTTGTCTTATTGGGATAAGGATGCTATTGCAGCTTTGGATCTTGTGAAGTATGCCAGTGTGAACACGAATCAACCTCTCTTTCTATAAGAAAAGAATAACTCAAAGGTAAACAGAATAAGTTTGACAAACAATGGAAAGAAAATCAAGATATCACACACATGGCAGTTAAAAGACAACACTTAGCACATAAATAATCATATGTTTGATTTAATTGCTCAATTGATCTCTTGTACCGGGTCTTGGGTACTTGGGTTTTGTTGAGTGAGGGAAATATAATATTTATAATATATAGGGACTGAGTTTTACGTAGACTGCCTACGTATCCCTCCGCGGCAAGTCAGGCCTGTTACACCTCGCATTCTCAGAGCATGAGCACGCCACGTACTTCACCATATTAATGGAGTATCGGAGACGTTCCATGAAGATTTGGAAGGTACAAGCCATGAGAAGTTCGTAATAATGAAGTAAAGGATGAATTACGATCTCGTAAGTCATAACCGGGAAGGACAACCTTGAAACCAAAGGACATGACCATTATCAAGTATGATTAATGAGAAATATCATGTATGGAGAGCTTTAGAAGATTCCGGGACCAAGAAAAGCGAAGAAAATAAGTTTGTCGAAAATTTGGAAAAAAAAAAAGTTGGCAGAATTCTAGACATAATTTTGGGTCAATTTTGGAGGGGTATATCTCCGAGTATATGAGGAGTTTTATGGTGTTTCAAAAGCCTAAAATGAAGTTCTTCAAGTCTAGTTTCCAACACAATAAACCACTCGTTGATAGGACGTCGGAGTATAGAATTATGGACGTTACAAGTTTGGCTGATAGAACAGAAACGCGTGCTAGAAAATGCGCTAAGAATCACCGATGCTACTACTTTACTACGGTACCGACTCCGGAATTTGAACCAACATAAAAGGGTCTTGCCCCCTTTTTTTCAGCCCAACCTCTTCCAAATTATTCCAAATTTCTCTAGAAAGCTCCCCAACTCCCCAACCCAAATTTCAAGTCTAAATCAGCTATAATTCCCAAATTTCGGTCCAGGCAACGTATAGTTGCGAGTATAGAATCGTATAGCAATGCGTGTGGTTCAAGTTTAAGGTGAGAAAAGTGAAGATATAGTGATATTATCAGGATTAAGGTATGAATCTCCTATTATTAATGTTAATTTTGGTTTATTTATGGAGATAGAACCGTTAAATAGCTGTATAATAACACTATTGGTGGAGATGTAGATAAATATTATATGGGAGGTTTTATGGAGTATTTGGTATTGAGAATAACATGGTTGATGTTGGTCTTGTTGGTTACTGAATTGTAATTTTGGGCTAGGCATATAAATAGGGGAGATGCTACCCGAATTTTGGCAGAATATAAAAGGGATTAATTTAAGGGCTTAAGGTAAGCGTTTGATAACGGACCTAATAGTAGTATTAATTTTCTTAAATATAGATTGACGAGCTTGGAAATACAAGCGTGCAGTAGTTAGAGTTAAGGCGACCGAAAAGGTATGTTAAGGCTCGTTCCTTTCTTTCAAAGGCATGATTCCTATGGTATGAGTCCATAAGTGTTTCCATAACCTCCTTGATTTCAAAATCTAGAAGTTTATGACTCTTAAAGCTTCTTATGATGTTAAAAATGAGAATGTTTTTATGAGGATTACGTTGAGGATGATTTTATGCTTAAAGGTCTCAAATATGATTTCAACGATGATGTAAAAATGTTAAGCTATTTCATGATTTTCTCGATTAATTTCATTGTTGTTGATCTCACCTTATAAATTGTTCCTTCAAGGTGGGATAGAGCGATAGTTTTTAGTTGAACTCCTAAGCATGCCATGAGTATAATAGATGTATATAGCTATTTTGTAACATTACAGAGTTCTATTATTTCTTTTTGATTATGCACTGCACTCATTTTCATTCTTCATATATATATATAAGGCACAGTTGACAGGGGGTGACGCTGTGACCTTTGTTGTATATATATAAGGCACAATTGATAGGGGGTGACGCTGTGACCTTTGTTGTGTGTATATATGGCACAATTGACAGGGGGTGACGCTGTGACCTTTGTTGTATGTATATATGGCACAGTTGACAGGGGGTGACCATGTGGCCTTTGTTGTGATATGTATATGTATGGCACTATTGACAGGGGGTGATGTTGTGGCCTTTGTTGTGACGTGTATATATATGGCACAGTTGACAGGGGGTGACGCTTGTGATGTGTATATGTATGTACGGTTAGCGGGGGGGTGACGCGTGTGCCTTTGTTGTGGTGTGTATATATATGGCACAATTGACAGGGGGTGACGCTGTGGCCTTTATTGTGATATTTCTATGGATATATGTGTTTCTTTGATATAGCTGTACTGACGCATTTATTTTGCTCATTCATTGACATGTCTCAAATGTTTTCTAGGATTTTATGTACATGTTGATTTCATGCCTTACATACTCAGTACACTATTCGTACTGACCCCCTTTCTTCGGGGGCTGCGTTTCATGCCCGCAGGTACAGACACTCAGTTTGGTGATCCTCCGGTTTAGGACTTCAGCTCAGCTGCTTGGAGGGCTCTAGTGTTCCGGAGCTCGAGTTGTTTTGGTACAGATCGTTTGACATAGGCTCTGTTATACTCTTAGAGGTCTGTAGACATATGTGGGTTGCGTATATACGGTTTGATCAGCTATGCAGATATAGTTCATTTTGGATATTCCCAGGCATAGTGACAGCCTTATCGGCTTGCATATTTTGTTATGTTTGGTCAGCTGTGGCTTCTTAAGAGACAGGTTCTTTTTGATGTATGATATGATGAGTTTACAGCGTGCTTTTACAGATTGTCATATTGTTTCCGGTTTCGGTCGATCATATCGAGCGAGGTTCGTATACGGGTGTCCGGTTCGACCGGTCATGGCCCATCGGTTTGGGTCGTGACAAAAGTGGTATCCGGCCGATTCGTCCTAGGGATTGTTTACGGACCGTGTGCAGAGTCCCGTTTATGGGTGTGAATTCGGCCACACTTATAAACGGAGGCCGAGGCATTTAGGAATCATTGACCTTTCCTTCTGTCTTAGATCGTGCGATAGAACCAGAGTCTAGGAAAGATCACTTCTGACCTCTTTTTCCTGTAGGTAGGTGCAGACTGACGGATGATGAAGAGATCAACCTCGGGCAGTGGGGTGCTAAGAAGGTCCCCAGAGTAGATCCAAAACCCCAGGCTCCAGGACCGAGTCGGAGGAGCCTCAGTTATTCCATTGAGACGGATCCCTCAGAGGACCCATCGTCGATTCCTCCAGAGTTTTTGACTCCCAGGGAAGAGGACCCCCCAGAGGACAGTTATGACACGGATTCGTCTGAGTATTCGTCTGGGACACCGGAGGAGGAGATCCCCGAGGTTGTACCAGCTGCTCCTATGGTAGAGAACTACCTCAGACCAGCTTCCCCAGTAAGTGTTACAGATTACTCCAGCCCCCTATCCTGGCCATCGGTGAACTAGGAGTTGCCCGGTTATCTACATTTCTCAAACTCAGATGTGAGAGATGATGAAGGCCAGATGAGCGGATGGTGGGTAGACGATGACGAGGAGCACACTTCACCTTATAGTCCACCAGATCAGGCTAGAGACCGATCGACTACAGGTATATGAGCCTTTATTGGAATTTCCTGTGTATGTGTATTTACTATAGATTATTACTTAATAGTGGCAAGCGGAAATCAAAAGGGACCAACAACCAAGTATTTATAAGTAACGGCGACCAAGGTGTTTTTGTCACCATGGGGAATTTTGAAATGTAGGATGGAAAGTAGTCATACATACAGGTGAAAGTTGGATATTGAGGATTAAAAAGGCCAAGGTAGTAATTGTGTAGTCGGAAGAATAAAAGATCCTTTCTAATTCGGAGGGAGATGCGTTACGAAATGTTTTGGAATCTTTTAAGACCTCAACTTGCTCGAGATTAGGTGATGAAGGTCATGTAGTAAGGTGGGTGCAATTATATCAGCACTAACACCTTTGGATTTTATCGAGTTTCAAGGTTAAGCGTCTTTGGGGTAAAAGAAATACTAGGATGGGTGACCCTCGGGAAGCGTACTAAAAGTTCTATAAATTCAGAAATAAGAGACAAATGAGAAGCTAGAGTAGCCTAAGGGAAAATGGAGTATGTGGAGTGGTTGGAAACTCTAAAAGATCGTGAAGAATTAGGCGGACTAGATCGGCAAAGAGAAGGAAGGCGCATCACAGTTTTAGGATTAGGATAGGTTTGAAAGCATTCGGATGTACTTGTGAGCAAGGCATTAGAAAATATATGCGTATGCGTATGATATCCCAGCAACCGACGTTGCAGTATATGGAAGGCATTAATCGAATAAGGTAAAGAAGTTCAAGTGGCAAAAATGGTATGAATGTTACAAGGTAAGTTAATGTTATTCTTACTGCAGGTTAGAGTTGAAAGGTCCTAATGCAATAACATCGGGGAAAGGAAGAAAGTGGGTATATATAGGAAGAGAAGAGATTAGAATGTCTTGAGAAAAGAAGAGAGAAGTGAGAAATGAGGGTGAGTGAAGCTTCCAAGAGAGATGACGGGCAAAACAAGGGACTATTTGGATAAAATTTGGGACTAGGTGTGTGAAAGGAATAGGGTATGATAGCACGGACAGGAAATGAACGTACAGAATTAGGAGAACAAATACTGGTAAGTAGGACTGAAAGGAAGTAACCACGAAGAGGAAAGGGAAGTGAGGAAGAATAAGCAGGTTCGGTAACAATGTTAGGGGATTCCCAGTTCTTGAGAAGCAATCGAGGAACTAAAGGCACGGCCAAGCAGACATAATCACCTTGGAAAGGGAGGAAGCCCTCCTAAAAGATGATTTGGAAATAAAATGGATCTGCAACTCTAAAAGGATATTCTATGAACTTTAGGGTCAATGTTATAATAGGAGGAAAGGAGGATAGCATTTAGGAGTAAAGTAATTGGAAATCTTTAACCCCGGGGGTACACAAGATGCTTTAACGATTTAGCTGTAAGAAACCGATCAATCATCAAGATAAGAACGAGGATGATGGGACGACACAAATAATTAGAAAATTAATGGCATGGGACAAGAATTTCGGTAAAGGCCGAGAGATTCGGTCATAGAGGGAGTAGAATGAAATGTAAGGAACATGTATGGAAGAAAAACACGTCTGAATGATCCTAAAGGAAGTTCAAGCTCTATAGCACAATCTAGAATCAAGAAGAATGAGAAACACCTATTAATGTCCTGGTAGTCTTTCGATCATGCAGGTGATTAGGCTGCAGAAGGAAGGCTCCACTAGACATAACTCTGTAGACACAGACAACTCCTAGGACATATCTAAACCTAGGCTCTGATAACAAGCTTGTCACACCCCAAAACCTACCCTAGACGTGACCGGCATCCGACGTCATGAACAACATCGGAAGAACTTAAACAATGCACTATTAACACTTGAACCCGCCAGGTTTAATATCACCTCCAACAGTTTATAAAATAAATTCAAACAAGTCATGATATATGAATTAAATCAGCGAAAGTCTTTCATGTCATAAAACTTAATCAAAACGTATCACATGCCCAAGAGTTAAACAACTCGACAACTACCCACAAGAATGTAAACTATGGAGCTTCTAAGATAATAAAGACTATCTAAAAACATCGGGACGCAGCCCGAAACTAAAATATGAAAAGTAAAGATAGGATGGTGCCCCACGAACAATCATGTGGGCTCACCGAATAGTCTCAAAAACAGCAAGTTCTTTTAAGTCGTAGACGTATTACGAACCTGCTCCTCAATGATACCTAACATACCGTAAAGAACAACAATGGTTTGCCTGAGTACTGGGTACTCAGTGAGTGTCTAAGGGGCAATAGTTAGCAAAACAAGATATGATGAATAAAATCATTAAAATGATATCAATAAAAATAACAGTTCAAACCCAAGAATAAAGTCAGTCAGCAAAATTAAAGAGTCATGAGAGAATCCAACAACGAAGGACACATTAACTTAAATTCTTACCATTTATCATGCCACGTATTTCACTTACGAATTCAATATCACCATAAGCCACTCACAGGCAACAAAATATCAATCACTCAATACTCCGGCTAAGAAGACACGGAGGCTAATTGTCCTCTAGACTAGCACAGCAACAGATGCACCGGGCGACATACCTCAGAGGTCAATCGTCCTCTGGACTGACACAATAATAGATACTCAGGGCTAGGAAGCAACGGAGGTCAATCGTCCTCTGGACTGACACAACAATACTCGTATCGATACGTTAGGATCTATAACGGCTAATCATCCTCTGAACTAGCACAGCTTGCCCATACAGACCCAAACACAAACAAAATACAAATCATGGAATATTACCGAATCATCAATCATGGTTTAGAGCCGAATCTCACTTCTCAAGTCTTCATCTCAAAATAGAGGCATTTCAAGTCATAACCGATTTAGAATCTTATTTAAATCTCTTATTCAATTTCAAGTTCCAGAAACCCATTCAACAACAAAACAAGTTTAAGGTCCAACCTTTAGAAAAATAAGTTCAATCATCCAATAATGGGAAAAGCGAGTTTCACAAAGTAGTATAGTTCGTATAAGGTTCGATGCGGGCTTGACCCTACACACGCATGACCTTGTCTAAAAGAAATCATCTTTAATTCCAAAAGAACTTCCACCAAACAAAAGTTATAACTTATACAAACTATCAAGGAAGGATTCTCAAATTCAAATCATGCTTTCACAATATAAACATACTTCAAAGGTAGACATACTTGAAAAGACAATTTCTGAAATATGTACATACTTCAAGAAAGATTTTTGGGAAAATCTAGACATACCTCAAATCCCGCTCAAACGTACTTCCCAAGATTCAATAATCACACTACAATGGTTTTAGATTATAAAGATTAGAACTTGAATCGTTTCTTAAAGTTTTCGTGGAATTTTCGAAAACTAGGATTTTTCGTCAGCCTTAAATCTTATTCTTAAATCCTTATGAGAATCCTTAGTGAATTCTAATCTTGTAGAATACTCTACACCAATATAAAATTTATTAATAAACTCAGAAAATTAGAAGTCTTACCTCTTTAGATGAACTCCACACGCCCTTTCCGATTCTTCTTGAGTTTTCAAGAACCTAGGGTTTGGAGAGATGAACTAGTGCTAATGTCACGACCCGCCTAGTGGGCCATGACGGGCACCCGGAGCTGACTACCGAGCACCACACATCATACTACTATCGTCTTAACCTGTACACATATAAACTCCATAAAACATGTACACACACACACACACACACACACACACACACACACACACACACACACACACACACATATATATACATAAGCCCTCGCGGCAAAAGGATATATGGGGAAAGAATAATATACAGAATATACAATGAGGGTCACATAACATCCACTACCCACACATGAGTATCTACGAGCCTCTAACTGAAACTCTGAAGTCATGAAGACGGGACAGGACCCCACCATATCCAAGTATGAACTCAAAAGGATATATCAGAAACTGCACCTCCGGAGTATGGAAGTGCTCTTGTGCAAGCTGGTCTGGCTCCTAGGAAGCTGGGTCGTCTCTCCGCTCTCATTCATAATATATCTACCTGTGGGCATGAACACAGCAGCCCAGAAGAAAAGGGACGTCAGTATGAGCAATGTACTGAGTATGTAAGGCATGCATCATAAAATAACAAGGGAACAGAAAGATAAAATAAGGATAAAAGATAACCGGTGACTGCTTGCCTCTTAAGGCGGAGTCATGCATGCAAGCTCGTAAAAATATCACCATATCATGTATTGCTGCGGAACATGCAGCCCGATCCATATATCATCATATATCAATATATTGCCGCAGAACGAACGGCCCGATCCATTACCCATATATCCCGCGTCCGGGCATCCCGCGTTCGGGATGATATCATAAGATACCAGCTGATTAGGTGGCTATGCGTCTATAGTCCCTCACCTTTCCCCATGTCCCCTATATACATATACATATCATATACACATATAATATACGTAGCATGCATGAGAGCCCAAATAAAAGTGCGCTTTATCGGAGTGACGTAAGGTCGTGAACCTCCGATTACATTATGGCGTCATCCTCACCGTTAAGTCTCACCTTGAAGGAACTAGTATTTTGAGGTGAGACAACAAGGAAGAATAGTATCAATGAAACCATAAGCATAGAAATATACGCATCATGAAGTCATCATTGTCATCTTTATCGTTATGGAACGTATCTCGTAAGAAGTTCTCAAAGTTCTTCAAACTTCATCTTTAGGGATGTAAGAAGGTCATGGAAGTATAGGGAAGAAATTATGAAACAAGAGTCATGCCTTTGAAGGAAAGGGGATAGCCTTACATACCTTGGTATCTCCTTAACGATGTCGACTAAGAGCTCTCCTTCCGGCTTACAATTCTACATACAAAGGGGTTCGTACGAAGGTTAGATTGTTGAAGGTATACTTAAGCCTGAACTAAAGCGAATAAGGCTAACGAAAATTGGGCAGCATTTCGTTTGTTTCAACAACTTTCCCTCAAATAATAAAATAGCTCCCAAACATCATAGCAACGCCCATAATATCATAACACATAAATTCCCTTGGCTAGATGTTATTCAATTTCCAAATTCACCCCCAAGATCCTCCAAAACCTCAACTATAATACAACATCATGCTTATCATTCATATAATGCTTCCTCAACATCATTAGTACCATTCATGACAAGATTATACTCATATTATACCATGAATCATAACTCAACTACCTTTCAAACCAACATACCATTATTTGCATACTTAAGCTCATATTCCATACTTGTTTCTAATTCAAGTTCTTCAACTACTCAACACCATCATTAACATGAAATAATCGTAAAACTCACCTTTGATTATGTAGGGATGATCTTTGTATGAGAATACTCCACTCGAGAAGAACTCCACTTTAATACCAAAGAGATTCTCAACTTCTATCAACCCTTAGGAAGCATTCACACCCTTGATTCTACCAACTTTTGATGTTTGATCCTTGATTTCTCTCTTGAATATGTGTTAGTGTGATATGGGGAAAGTTCTAGAGGTTTAAAAGGTGTTGGAGAGATGAGAAGTGAGAAAAAAAGAGGGATCATACATATATAAAAATAAAATTCGGACCCGACCCGAAATATACGGTCCACTATACGGACCGTATAATTTATACGGTCCGTATATTGGACCGTATGTTTCTTCTAGAAACTTACCCCTTCTGGAGGGGTCTACTGGACGGACATACGTATAAAATTATATGGTACAACGGTCCGTATAATCCATACTTTTTCGGATTTGCTCTCATCGCTTCGTTTGATCTGGAATCCTTATGGAACCTTCTTGGTACTTGTGTAACACATCTTTAACGATCTAACGGGCATTATAAATCATCCTCAAGACCTTACTAAATATTCGTTTGTTCGACACCTATGAAATCCTCCCCAAATATAACTTATACTCCACTTCTTTTGACGAACCCAGTTTCACCAAGTCCTATGACTTAAAAATCTTATCGTATATACATTAAGGCTGCCAATCACCCTCTTGTAGTCGTGAAGGTCTCATGTCTGACTTAACTGACGTTAGTATATTCATGACGCAACGATAGAAAATTGCCGAGGTGTAACATCCTCCCCCCCTTAAGAACATTCGTCCTCGAATGTTAAATTCTCGGGAATTCTACCAAAATTTTGCTAGAGTTTCCCCTATAATTTGGCACTACCATCCTGTCACAGCAGTCCAAAATAACATTTCCACGCGAGGTTACAATATCAACAATAAGAAATATGGCCACACATGACCCAGAAGTAATAAAGCAAAACATTTCATACCTGGGAGCACTGATGTTTCATCTTGAGTCTCCTCTGGGGGTGGAAATAGATGCGGATATTTAAACTTCATAGCTTCTTCTGCTTCCCAAGTCATCTCCTCTCTGTTATCATTCCTCCATAAAACTTTAACTGAGGCTACCTCTTTGTTTCTAAGCTTCCGCACTTGTCTATCTAGTATGGCAACAGGTACTTCTTCATAAGCCAATTTTTTAGTGACTTCAATGTCGTTTGCGGGTACTATTTTGGCCGGATCTCCAGCACATTTACAAAACATCGATACATGGAAGACTGGATAGACTGAGTTCAGCTCTGGGGGTAAGTCCAACTCATAAGCTACTTGGCCCACTCTGCGTACGATCTTGTAGGGCCCAATGTATCGAGGACTGAGCTTACCTTTCTTACCAAATCTCATTATCCCCTTCATTGGCGATACTTTCAAAAATACCTAGTCATTGACCTGAAATTCCAAATTCCTACGGCGATTGTCCGCATAAGACTTTTGGCGGCTTTGAGCTGTCACCAACCGGTCTCGGATAAGCTTAATCTTCTCAACCACTTGTTGAATCAATTCTGGGCCTATTAATTGTGTTTCTCCCATTTCAAACCATCCGATAGGCGACCTACACTTCCTCCCATATAAGGCTTCATAAAGGGCCATCTGAATACTGGCATGATAACTATTGTTATATGCAAATTCAATAAGTGGCAAATGATCCTCCCAATTACCACCAAAGTCCAATGCACAAGCCCGCAACATGTCTTCTAAGGTTTGAATAGTGCGTTCAGCTTGTCCATCATATCCGTGGGTGGAATGCAGTGCTAAATTTCACTTGAGTGCCCAATCCTTCTTGAAAGGATTTCCAGAATTTAGCTATGAATTATGCTCCTCTGTCAGTAATAATAGATATAGGAATGCCATGAAGCCACACTATCTCTTTGAGATACAATCTAGCATAGTCCTCTACTGAATATGTAGATCTGACCGGTAGAAAATGTGTTGATTTCGTGAGCCTGTCAACAATCACCCAAATGGAGTCGTATTTATGCCGAGAGCGAGGTAATCCAACAACAAAATCCATATTGATCGCCTCCCATTTCTAGATTGGAATTTCCATTTCTTGCAAGAGCTTTGTATCCCTATTGGGTTTCGGTGCTCAATTTTTACCTGTTGACAGTTTGGAAATTGAGCCACAAACTCAGCTATATCTTTCTTCATGCTTTCCCACCAATACATTAATTTGAGATCATGGTACATCTTTGTCGCTCCCGGATGAACGGAATAACGGGAGCAATGAGCTTCTTCCTTTAATCGATGACGTTAGCCCCGCAACATCCGAACACATATCTGTTTCGGTATGTTCCTTCGAGAATCCCATCTGCAGAGATCTCAAATGGTGACTTCTATTTTTGGGAACGTGCATCTCTATAATACCTCAATTTGGGATCCTCATATTGACGCCTTTTTACTTCTGTGTCTAGGGATGAAGCAGTTGGGTTAAGCACATTAACTCTTATGTTGCCCGAATCCATTAAGCGAACTCCGAGGCTAGCTAGTTGGTGGAGCTCACGAGCTAATTCCTTCCTTTCTGATGGAATATCACCTCGACTACCTATGGACTTACGGCTGAGAGCATCAGCAACCACATTTGCTTTACCAGGATGGTATAGAATATTTACGTCATAGTCCTTCAATAGCTCTAACCATCCCCTCTGACGCAGATTCAATTCCCTTTGCTTGAAAATATATTGAAGACTTTTGTGATCTGTGTAGATGTCCACATGGACACTGTACAAATAGTGCCTCCATATCTTTAGAGCGTGAATGACCGCAGCTAATTCAAGGTCGTGGGTCGGATAATTCTTCTCATATTTTCGCAGCTGCCTAGAAGCATAGGAAATGACCTTGCCGTGCTACATTAATACACAGCCTAACCCGACACCAGAGGCATCACAATACACCACATAACCTTCTGATCCTTCTGGAAGTGTCAGGACTGGGGCTGAAGTCAACCTGTCTTTCAGCTCCTGAAAGCTCCGCTCACAAGCATCTGTCCACCGAAATTTAGCAATTTTCTCGTGTTAGCTTCGTCAACGGGTTGAAATAGAGGAAAACCCTTCCACAAATCTCCTGTAATACCCTGCCAATCCCAGAAAGCTACGGACTTCTGTAGGCGTTGTAGGCCTTGGCCAAGTCTTCACAGCCTCGATCTTTTGGGTGTCAACCCGAATACCATCTACCGAGATGACGTGGCCCTTAAAAAGTTATAGAGTTCAACCAGAATTGACATTTTGAAAATTTAGCATATAATTTGCGAGCTCGAAGAATTCCAAGGACAGTACGCAAATGTTCCGCATGCTCTTCCTCCGATTTAGAGTATACCAGGATATCATCGATGAATACAATTATAAATAAATCCAGGAATGGCCTGAACACATCATTCATCAGGTTCATGAACACTGCTGGAGCGTTGGTCAAGCCAAACGACATCACCCGAAATTCATAATGACCATATCTGGTTCTAAAAGCCGTCTTCGGAATATCTTCTTCTTTGACTCTCACTTGATGGTATCCTGACCTCAGATCTATCTTGGAAAACCACTTGGATCCTTGCAATTGATCGAATAAATCGTCGATCCTCGGAAGTGGATATTTATTCTTTATTGTCACCCTGTTCAACTGCCTATAATCGATACACATCCGCAGGGATCCATCTTTCTTCCTTACGAATAAGATAGGTGCTCCCCATGGCGATGAACTGGGCCTAATAAATCTCTTCTCGAGTAAATCTTTCAACTGTGCTTTTAATTCTTTCAATTCTGCAGGAGCCATTCTGTAGGGAGGGATAGATATTGGCTCAGTATCCGGCAATACATCGATAGTGAATTCAATCTCCCGTTCTGGTGGAAGACCTGGAAGCTCGTCCGGAAATACATCTGGAAACTCGTTTACTACCGGAACAGATTGAAGAGTCGATGGTTTTGCTTCCGTGTCATGAACTCGAACTAAATGATAAATATAGCCCTTGGCAATCATCTTCCTTGCCTTGAGGTAGGAAATAAACCTCGCCTTGAAATGCGTTGTTACCCTTCCACTCTAAAATTGGTTCTCCCGAAATTGGAACCGGACCACCTTGGCCCTACAATCTACATTTGCATAACAGAAGCTAACCACCCATGCCCATAATGACGTCGAAATCCAAGCATTTCCAATTCAATCAAATCGCCTATAGTGTGCAGGCCGGGCCACACACTACATTACACGCCTCTATACACTTGTCTAGCTAATACTGGATCACCAATTGGAGTGGACCCTCAAAAGTTTTGATTGGCTCGGGTTTTATCCCGATACGACCAGCGATGTAAGGAGTAATGTATGACAAGGTAGAGCCCGGATCAATTAATGCATAAACATCATAAGAAGATACTATCAATATACCTGTTACAACGTCGGGAGAGGTCTCCCGCATCCCGTCGTCCGGTCGTTACAGATACGGTCTCGGGGACCGCTCGAACTAGAGGCTCCTCCTCTCGCCTCTCGCCACGCCCGCCGAAACCTCGGGAAGCCGCCCCACGGGCGCACGGACGACGAAGAACCTGCTACTGAACCTGTAGGCTGGGCCTCATCTCGGCCGCTCCTCAATGGGCAATCACGCATCATGTGGCCAACTCGACCACAGGCATAACAAGCATCCGAGCCTCGGCGACACTGACCCGAATGTAACTTACCGCATTGACTGCACCGTGGTACCGGCGGTCTCCTCTGGCTAGAATCACCACGATACTGGGAACCTAAAGCTCCCGAACCCTGACTCGGCCCAGAATAAATAGGGCGATCAAACTTTCAGCCCGCATACCGGGGAGGTGCACTAGATGTAAATTGGCCAGAATATCTGGAATATTGCTGCTCCTGGCCTCCTCTGTACTCTCTGCTAGCACCCGCTGATCTAGTCCTTTTACCGTGTCCCATATCCATATCTCGCTCTCCCCTATGCGGTTGTTGTTGCTCCTCCAGTTTCTGGGCATGCGCTTGAATACGCGAGATGTCCAGCCCTTCCAAAGACCGAAGCCGTCAAACGTCCTTTAAATAAGTGTGGCCCTAAGCCCCTCACAAATCGATGTACCCGGTCTCCCATGTCTACTACCATGGCCGGAGCATATCTAGCCAATGAATTAAACCGGAGACTATATTCCCGGGCACTCATATTCCCTTGCTTAAGATTCAGGAATTTATCGGCGCAAGCCTGACGAACCTCAGGTGGCAAATAATGCCGAATAAAAGCATCCACAAACTCTTGCCATTTTGGGGGAGGTGCATTTTACCCTCTTGAAGAAATCCAATTGTTATACCATAAAACAGCTACGTCCCGGAGTCTATACGAAGCCAACTCCACGGACTCAGTATCAGAAGCATGAATAATTCTCAACGTCCTCAATACCTCATCAATAAAGCCCTGCGGGTCTTCATCCGATTTCGATTCGAAAAATTCTGGAGGATTTAAGCTCATGAAATCATAGGCTCAGGCACTAGTCGCCCTATCACTTGGACCTGCACTCTGCCGCTGAGCCTGCGCGGCAACTAACTGAGTTAGCAACTGAACAGCATCTCGTAAGTCCTGATTTGGAGCAATAGGGGGAGGAGTTGGGGACCTCTCATGCTCCTCTGCTGCTGGAGGGATAGGAGTGGGAGTGACATGCGAGGGAGTAGCACTCTGAGCCTTGCTATGTCCTAACTCAGCTGGAGGTTCTCGACTGGTGCCTTCCCCGGCGGCATTTAATATTGTGCGAATTTGCTTCTTTCTTGGCGGTATCGCTGAAATCATAACGCCCAATTAGAATAAAGGAAATCTTATATTATGGCTCTATCGCACGATTTATGAAAAGAAAGACGGTCATTATTCCTAAATGCCCCGCAGCCTCTTGTTTATAAGTGTGGCGCGCTTCACACCCATAAATAAGACTCTACTGGACACGGCTCGGAGACACACCCTAGGACGAAACTGCTCTGATACCATATTTGTCACGACCCGCCTAGTAGGCCAAGACGGGCACCCGGAGCTGACTACCGAGCACCACACATCATACTACTATCGTCTTAACCCGTACACATATAAACTCCATAAAACATGCACACACACACACACACACACACACACACACACACACACACACACATATATATATATATATATATATATATATATATATATATATATATATATATAATAATAATAATATACGTAATATACGAGGGTCACATAACATCCACTACCCACACACGAGTATCTACGAGCCTCTAACCGAAACTCGAAGTCATGAAGACGGACAGACCCCACCATATCCAAGTATGAACTCAAAAGGATATATCGAAACCGCACCTCGTGAGTATGGAAGTTGGTTTTCAGGCAAGCTGGTCTGGCTCCTAGGAAGCTGGGACGTCTCCCTGTCTACCTGTGGGCATGAACACAGCATCCCAGAAGAAAAGGGATGTCAGTACGAGCAATGTACTGAGTATGTAAGGCATGCATCATAAAATAACAAGGGAACAGGAAGATAAAATAAGGATAAAAGATAACCGGTGACTGCTTGCCTCTAAAGGCCGAGTCATGCATGCAAGCTCGTAAAAATATCACCATATCATGTATTGCTGCGGAACGTGCAGCCCGATCCATATATCATCATATATCAATATAATGTCGCAGAACGAACGGCCCGATCTATTACCCATATATCCCGCGTTCGGGATGATATCATAAGATACCAGCTGATCAGGTGGCTATGCGTCTATAGCGCCTCACCTTTCCCCATGTCCCCTATATACATATACATATCACATACACATATAATATACGTAGCATGCATGAGAGCCCAAATAAAAGTGCGCTTTATCGGAGTGACGTAAGGTCGTAAACCTCCGATTACATTATGGCGTCATCCTCACCGTTAAGTCTCACCTTGAAGGAACTAGTATTTTGAGGTGAGACAACAAGGAAGAATAGTATCAATGAAACCATAAGCATAGAAATATCTGCATCATGAAGTCATCATTGTCATCTTTATCGTTATGGAACGTATCTCGTAAGAAGTTCTCAAAGTTTTCAAACTTCGTCTTTAGGGATGTTAGAAGGTCTTAGAAGTATAGGGAAGAAATTATGAAACAAGAGTCATGCCTTTGAAGGAAAGGGGATAGCCTTACATACCTTGGTATCTCCTTAACGATGTCGACTAAGAGCTCTCCTTCCTTACAATTCTACATACAAAGGGGTTCGTACGAAGGTTAGATTGTCAAGGTATACTTAAGCCTGAACTAAAGCGAATAAGGCTAACGAAAATTGGGCAGCATTTCGTTTGTTTCAACAACTTTCCCTCAAATAATAAAACAGCTCCCAAACATCATAGCAACACCCATAATATCATAACACATAAATTCCCTTGGCTAGATGTTATTCAATTTCCAAATTCACCCCCAAGATCCTCCATAACCTCAACTATAATACACCATCATGCTTATCATTCACATAATACTTCCTCAACATCATTAGTACTATTCATGACAAGATTATACTCATATTATACTATGAATCATAACTCAACTACCTTTCAAACCAACATACCATTATTTGCATACTTAAGCTCATATTCCATACTTGTTTCTAATTCAAGTTCTTCAACTATTCAACACCATCATTAACATGAAATAATCGTAAAACTCACCTTTGATTATGTAGAGATGATCTTTGGATGAGAATACTCCACTCGAGAAGAACTCCACTTCAATACCAAAGAGATTCTCAACTTCTATCAACCCTTAGGAAGCATTCACACCCTTGATTCTACCAACTTTTGATGTTTGATCCTTGATTTCTCTCTTGAATATGTGTTAGTGTGATATGGGGAAAGTTTTAGAGGTTTAAAGGGTGTTGAAGAGATGAGAAGTGAGAAAAAAAAGAGGGATCATACATATATAAAAATAAAATTCGGACCCGACCCGAAAGATACAGTCCACTATACGGACCGTATAAAGGATACAGTCCACTATACGGACCATATAATTTATACGGTCCGTATATTGGACCGTATGTTTCTTCTAGAAACTTACCCTTTTCTGGAGGGGTTCTACGGACAGACATACGGCCGTACAAATTATACGGTCCGTATGTATGGCCGTATAATCCATACTTTTCCGGATTTGCTCTCATCGCTTCGTTTGATCTCGAATCCTTATGGAACCTTCTTGGTACTTGTGTAACACATCCTTAACGATCTAACGGGAATTATAACTCGTCCTCAAGACCTTACTAAATATTCGTTAGTTCGACACCCATGAAATCCTCCCCAAACATAACTTATACTCCACTTCCTTTGACGAACCTAGTTTCACCAAGTCCTATGACTTAAAAATCTTATCGTATATACATTAAGGCTGCCAATCACCCTCTTGTAGTCGTGAAGGTCTCGTGTCCGACTTAACTGACGTTAGTCTATTCACGACGCAACGACAGGAAATTTAGATGAATTTAGAAGCCCTTAAGAACTCCACTTTTTGGTTTAACTTCAAAACAACTGTTTATCACCCGAATTCATCCCGAATGGATTCATACAGCTAAAATATCAACTTAAATACTAGTTTTCATATATTCACACCTAACTCGAATTTACGGAATGTTACACCGAAACAGGTCAAGCACTGAAAAATCAGAGTAGGCCCCACAAAGTGAATAAAAAAAAAGGGAAGGGGTAGATTTGGCCCAAACTTGACATAAACAAACATGTTTCAGAAGTTGTTCAAAGGGTATACATAATATACTTCCTTGTATACACTATGGTGTACACAAGTCATGTATATTCTGTATACACCCAGTACTGTACTTACATTAGAACCACACAAGGGAAAAACGATATAGGATTTTCATGGAAATCAACTCAGTAAGGTCAATACTCCAAACACACAGTCTTAACCACATATTTCTACACTTTTGAAATGAAGAAACTTTAAGATTTTACAAAAAAAAAAAAAAAAAAAAAACTGCTTCTGCAAATTTGAATAGCCCAAGTGTATTAATCCTCTTATTTATCCTAGAGGTTCCCATAGCGTATGATTTCATATAGGGGAACCCCAGCAACCAAAGTGGCAAGAGATTCGACTGAGTTTAACTAGAAACTCTTAAGTCTTGTCCCCCCTTTTTGATCCTGGGTAAGCCACACCTATAATCCCACATAATTAAGTCAACACTTCTTGTTAATGACTTCCTAATCCCATTCCATTTGCTCAAGTATAACAGATTCTGACTATGTACAAGCTAAGTGTTGGCATTTAAAAAAAAAAAAGGTTTCCACAAGCTCAAACTTAAATAAAAGGGAGCACAGACTTTTTAGACAAACCACTCATAAAAAAGCAAAACAAAGTTTCGACAGCATTTTCACTTTTAGACAGATCCAATTTCAAAGATACACTGCAGGCCCACATAAGATAATCTAAAGTGTTTGTTACTATCTAGAGTAACAAATACAGTCAAGCAATACACAATAGAGGTTTTGTTAGATGAATTGTGGACTTGTAACTATTCAAGTGAAAACATATATGGCATTTCTAAAACAGTGTTACAACCCTTCAACTAATGATATAGTTTAGCTAAGTACACAGATCCAACCATAACTAACCATAAATATAAGCTAGCAGACTTATAAGAGACAAACATGTGTCAAACAACCTTTTAAAACTAAGTGTATAATTAACAAAGATCATGAACCAAACAAACTAAAACATTCTAAAGGGAAATAGACATGATCAGTAGTGTAGATTAGTGGACCTTACAACACAGGTAAGCATTCTCATCTATGGCCAACAACCACAAGTCTTAATCCCAAACAAGCAGGTGACCAACCTTCACATATTAATAGAAACTAATAGCAAGTACTGAGGCATGATTAGCAAACTATACATTAACTAATTTAAACAAGTAAGCACAATTGACAGGATCAAATAGAGGTTCCAGATTTTTAAATCTTACTTGAACAAACAGGTTAATACAAGCTATGCACAACCAATCTAGTTTAAACACATAAGCATGATTAATAAGCAACTAATCAAGCCCAACAAAAACTAAATACCATGATTAACAAACAAACAGTCTTAGAACTAGTACTAGGGAAAAAATTAAACTAAAAATTAACTAACTACAGAAAAAATGAACTCACATGATAACAAATTTTTAAAAAAACGTAAATACTAAAAATTAACTAAAACAAAGAGGATTACCTTTTTTTTGGTGCAGGCTCGATCAAGATTTGAACTTGGAGACCCTGTTTTGCTCCTCAAACCACAGTTCAACCACACAGCAAAGAAAAAAAAAACAAATATTTAAAATTTAACTTAACTTGAAAACTAAAGTTTCAAAGCAAATTTTGCCAAAACTTAAAAGAAATCGAGTTTAGAGTGAATATCTCTGTATATCTTGTTCAAAGTCTGTCTCAAAAATGTGAGTTGGGGGTTCTTTATATAGAACCCCAAATTGAACTCAAACCCTAGAAAAATCGATGTGGGATTGAACTCAGCATTGTGAGTAGTCTCCACTTCCTCAACATTCAAAGGCCAAGATTAAAGCAATACAAAGCATGAAAGGTCAGATTTAGGCAGCATCCCAACGGATCCATTTAGTTCTGGACCAACCAATGAAATTTGAGACTTCAAAGTCACCTTGAGACAAAGGGATTTGTACTCGTTGACCCCAAGTTATCAAAAAAAGTAAAAAGAGATGACAGATCTACCGTGTTTGGGCAGTGTTTGGTGAGAGAAGGGCGAAATATTAAATGCGTTGCTAGATCTAGTCACACTAGACCTGGTAAAGGCGTGGTACGCCTGTAAACTTGCCAGAAATGGCAAAAATGACTTAAGAGAGGGTCCATCGCCTCATGGCGGCGCTAGGGTTTTTCTAAGAAAACCCTGGCTGCGAGGCAAATGATCAAAAGGGTGTGTTTGGTTAAAACTTTGGCTTATATATTGTAAGCCAATTGGGTCGGGTCAAGGTCCTTTGGGCTTGGGCTCGGCTCAATTTTTGGAATAGAATAAGGGCAGCCCAGATGTATACATGTATATACACATAAATACTTGTATACTCATGTATACATGCGTATACATGAGAGGGTAAAAATTACTCTTTTAAAAAATAGCCAAAAAAATTGAAAACGCCTATTGAAACATCTCAATTATGACAAAAAATTTACAACATTAATCAATTAATTAATTTTAGAGATACGACCAATTGCATAAAAGGACTTTAATTGCAAACATAGCCTTAATTGGCGACCAGACTATTTTACTTATGGCCTTATTTGGTCCAATTAGCCATCTTAGGATAAAATTTGCAAAAATGACCTTAATTACTCAGACCAATGATTTTGGCCCTTTCATATAAGGCTACAATTAAACTAAATAATAATTGAAAAGGCTAATTTTGCAATAATGACCTCAATTAAGGAAATTGATTTTCAATTGGGCCATAATTGGACTATTAAATGATTATTTCAATTATAGTCATTTACAGAATAAACCACAATTAAACACTAAATTAATTATGATAAATTCTAATAAATTGATTAAACAAGGATTGAGGGGTAAAATGATTAATTTATTTAATTGTGTATTCCTTGAATTAAATTCCTTGCATTAAACAGAGTAAAGTATTTGCTAATTAGTTTCTAAATATTTAAACAATTAAATAAATAATTATTTTGAACTATTTCCTTGATTAAATTTAGGAAATGTATCATAATTGTTGCAAATTAATTTCCAAATGATTTATAACATTATAGAAATTATTTTACCAAATAAGAATGGTAAAATATTATCTAAATAGTTTTTATAAAATCATTTTGACTTCTAAAAATACATATTTTACTCTGTTTAATATTCAAGGACTCTGGGTAATGAAAATAAATTATGGGAGGTCAAAAATTAGGTGTCAACCCCATGTCATGGGCCCAGCATGAAAAATCATGCTCTCTGACCAAAAGTCTGCAGAGGGTCCCGTGTTGGACGTGCGTCGCCGGTCCAATGCGGATGGATCGGGATTTCAGGTCAAAACATCATATTTTTGATTTTTTCTTATATTTTAAGCTTGGGGTTTATTTTACTAACACCCCTAACCATGAAAAATCATCCTAAGGTAAGAAAGAATAAGTCTCAAGCCTCAAGAACCCTCCAAGGTAAGAAAGAATAAGTCCCAAGCCTCAAGAACCCTCCAAGGTAAGTTCTATGATGATTCTAGGTTGATTTCAAGTGTCTAATCCCTTTCTAAATTGAGTAAACCCTTCTAATTGATAGAGTTGTGATTGGAACATTATTGTTGGACGTGCGAATCCTAGAACTCGAATTCAAGAGGATTGAACTTCAAAAAGGTAATGCTTCTACTCTCTAATCATTTATAGTTGTGAATTGATGAGTTCTTGGGAGAATAGTAAATGGGTTTGATATAGAGAATTATATGAATTATGCTAGGATTTTGGATTTTTGACTTGGGATTATTGTAACCATATGGGTGATGAAAAATAGTTTTAGTTACATCTATTTGGGATTTTAAAATCACCTAGAAGTAGTAGAATGAGAATTGGGAGAAGAAAACACCATTAATAAGGGCTATGAAGCTTTACGCCCATAAGGTGTTTGATAAAATGCCTGAGTGAGTAAAACATGAGCATTAGTGCTAATATTGGTTCCTCATGATATGTATTGCCATAGATTATCATTGAAAGTGGCGACAAACATTGTGATACACTTAAAAAGGCCAGAATCAAGGTATGTGAGGCTAATTCTCTACGTTTGGGAATGTTTATGATTCTCCCTATGTCTCATTCTTTATAAGTATTATGAATTGCCTCAGAAAGTAATTATGCCTCAGCTCCATGAATAGTTGTAGAACTCCTATTCTCTAGATGACATAGTTTCATAATTCGTTCAATATCCCATGAGCCTCAGTTATGACAAATCAGTTTATTATGAATACATGTCTCGCCTAGTTCTATTCAAGATTCAAAGTATCATGTTTTCCAAGATGATTTAGTATTTCAGCATCATGTATTGTAGTATGGGTCTCAGTTCCTGATTTTAAATCCCTGAATGTTGAATGCCTGTATTTAGACATGAGGCTGTAGTTTATGCCTTATGCATCTTTGGGCCTGAGGCCGCAGTTATATATACGTATACTTGGGCCCGAGGCCGCAGATTATTTACTCAGATAAACAGGTGGTTTCTTATTCAGAACATGGAGTACTTATGTCCCGTTTCAATTTACAGTTTCCAGTTTCAACATTTATTACCTATTTTTTCTTTCAGTTGTTTTACATACCAGTACAATTCAAATGTATTGACGTCCTCTTTTATTGCCCGGGAGCCTGTATTTTACGATGCAGGTACAACCTTACAGGACGACGGATCTGCTCGCTAGGATTCTCGTATCAGCTGCTTGGTGAGCTCCAGTTCAGGGCATTATCATATTTTCAATCCTTACAGTATTTCAGTTTGTGGATTATGCCAGGAGCCTTGTCCCGATAAACAGTCAGACTTCATTATTCATAGAGGCTTCATAAACTATAGTGGCAGTCAGTCAGATGCTTAGTAGGCTTTTTTTTTTTTTTTTTTTTTTTTGTCTTAACCTTATCGGCTACTTATTTATACTTTCAGACTTATTCAGTGTTTCTGCATTTATGATATCTTAGTCAGATTTTTAGCGATTAGCGTGTTGGGTATTTATATTCTGCTTCCAGTTATACCACATGTTGATCCAGCCAGCCAGTTGGTTCGCTTGGTCATATGCAGTCAGGCACCGAGTGCTGTGTTACACCCAGGCCATGTTTCGGGGGTGACACACTACTAGTGGCAATCAATAGGTGTCGGCAGAGATGGAGCTGGAGAGTTGAGATGTAGTCTCTTTGCAGCACTGGAGCTCCCCGAAGATGAAGACTCTACTTCCTTCATATTAGTATTGAGTTGCTGGGTTAGAGATTTCATCCTACTAGCTTTACCTTTGCTAGCTTCTTTTCCCTTTAGCTGATCTTTCCTTGGTCGTCCTCGCTTTCCTCCCCTCGTTATGGTTATGAACTCGACGTAGGTTAACATACCTTGCGCCGATAGCACCGGAGGAGGAGAGAGAAGATACAAAATTTGTGCCACATCACCTTTACAAGTGTTATTTTTATCTAATACTAGTGAACCTGTCCGCACTTCACGCAGTCAGAAAAGAATTCCCTTATACAAAACCATAAATTTAATGGAGGAAAAATAAAAAATACAAAAAAATAAATAAATGGATGTGGATAAGTAAAATAAAGATATAGACTTTAATCCTCACATTTAGTTTATTGAAATATTTGTTTCTACCAAGGAACGAAAATTTTATAATATAAATGCACAAAAAGTAAAAACATGTATTCCACAAATATAATAATCGTAAATTTGCTGAAAAATAAGAAAGAAATATGGAGCAAAAAAGGGGATAAGAGGATACTAACACATATTTGTTAGTCTCGATCCGCTCTCTGAGGGTATCAACTTGATACAAAATAAAGAAAATCAAAATCCCAAAAGAATTACTACCCAAAAGTACAAAGCAAAACAATTTAAGAAATATAATAAAAATCACATGCCGATTAACAAAAACAAAGGAACACTGTGAAAATATTCTTCTCTCACTAGTGACTAAGGTAAAAAATTTAAAGCCTGATAGTTCTTGAAAAGTCTCATATTGATTATAAACATAGAAAGGCATTGAGTACAAGAGGCTACTATCATTGGTCTTTGAGCATTGGTCTTGGCATCATGGTAAATTTCGTCTTCGTCATTCTTTCTTCCTTAGTCGGAAGAAATTGCAACATTCGTAGATGGATTGGAATTTTGTTTGCAATATCATTATGAATAATGGAGAAGAATGGTGGTCAATTTCTTTCCTTAATAATAATACCAACTGCCAAAAGTAAAGGGAAAATTAGAAATAAAATACTTATATTTTTATCGAAGAAAATTTTGATTTAGTACAAGACCACAAAACGTACCATTGGTAGTGAAAAAATATCTCCTGCTAGTTGAAGCCTCTTCTTTCCTTTTCACTTCCTGTGCGAAACCAAGAAAATTGAGAATGAATAATTTATAAAATGGTTAAATTACAAAACACATTCTTTGCACCAATTCTACGCCAAAAACATTAATCTTTTACTCTCAAACAAACCTTCTATGTAAACCAACTATTAAATTAGTAATAGTGGAAAGGAATCCAAAAGAAGGAATAGATAGAGAGTAGGTTGTAAAATCCTTCAGCCTCTCCATTGTCTAAGATCATCAAGAAATACTATTTTGTTTGTAACAGAGAGTTACTCTTTGATAAACT
This sequence comes from Lycium ferocissimum, assembly GCF_029784015.1. Classification (NCBI taxonomy): domain Eukaryota; kingdom Viridiplantae; phylum Streptophyta; class Magnoliopsida; order Solanales; family Solanaceae; genus Lycium; species Lycium ferocissimum. The sequence goes on from NC_081345.1 coordinate 71,008,398, forward strand.
GAATTCTAGACAACCTTACGATAAAGCTTAAAATATGAAAATAAACATCAAATCATTGAACTATCTAAAAGTAGAAAGGATCTTTGTGCATTTACCTTGTCAAAAAAAGCAAAGAAAAAAATAGAATTTTAGCCATCTCTTTTTCACTTCACAGCCTTTGACACTAAGATAATCTAAATCATAGTAAGCTGAATGATGTGGTAAGAGTAAGCTGCTTCAATGCCTTCGTAAAGTTTCCAAGAACTTCCTTTGATCTCACCCTATACTCATGCGTTAGCCCCCCTGGATCAATTTCTCCATCAAGTCATTTGATTTGATCAGATAAGTTTTGAGAATTATTCATGATAAATAATCCACGGTTCCAATTTTAGGGAAGAGGATGAAGAGGACTAAAGTTTTGTGATCTTTCATTTTCTAAATGTCTTTTGTATTTTCTGATACCTAAGATATAATAAGATGCAATAAATACGATAGAGCGTTTTTTAATTATCAACAAATTAATCAATGAAAAGAATGAAGAGAAAATCCAAAAAAGGATGAAAAGAATCTATCCTATCTCCAACTATCAAGGAAAAACACAACTGCTTGCTTGTGATCCCTCTTGCGTCTTCAGTGACAAAAAAGCTATAGTTAAAATATCGTAAAATATACAATGAATTTTGTCATTTAAGTAGTATTATGTCATTAATGATAACAAAGTTATATTAAAAAAAATTGATGAGGCGTGAAAATTATTTAATGATATCAATATAAATGGTGTACAGTTACAATTTAGGGGAAGAGGCGCTAGAGGACAAAACTTCCTCCTCATTTAATAATGCAATTATTTCCTCCTCATTTAGTAATATAATTATTTAGTCACTTTTAGACTTTTTAAAAAATAGAAAAATTAGGAGAAAAAAGCAGAAAAACCACAACAACATACCCAGTGTAATCCCACAAGTGGGGTCTAGGGAGGGTAGGATGTACGCAGACCTTACCTCTAACTTTTATGGGGTAGAGAGATTCTTTTCGATAGACCCTCAGCTCAAAAGAAACGTAGTCAATGCGGGATTGCATGAAAAATAAGGCAGCAAAATATCAAGGTACAAAACAAATGGAGAAATATAGTAACACAAACATAAAGATAATGATCTACGCGATACCAAAATAAGACTACCAAGAAAAGGAGAGGCGAAGATGGAAAGGCTAGCCCCCTACCTCTCTCACACATAGTGCGACAAAACTCAACTACCTACTAACCTCCTATCCTAATCCTTAACCTCTAAATCTTCCTATCTAAGGTCATTTCCTCAGTTAGCTTAAGCTGTGTCATATCCTGTCTAATCACCCCTCCCCCCACCCAATTCTTCTTTGGCCTACCTCTACCTCTCCTAACTCCTGCAACCGCCTATCTCTCACACCTCCTCTTCATTTGTCCGAACCATCTCAGTCTCGCTTTCCTCATCTTGTCAGCCACGGAGGTCACTCTGACCTTGTCACGTATATCTTCATTCCTAATCATATCTCTCCTAGTATTACTACACATCCTTATAAGCATCCACAAAAACAAAGCAAAAAAAGAAGAAGATAAATTCAATGCTGGCCATAGAGAGGTGCTACATCACCTTGTTTATGCCTAATTTTATATCATATATAGATTTGTTATTTTTGTTATTTTTATTTCATAGTTATATGATATCTTTTAATAATTTATTAGAATTTAAGTATGTCAACTAAATAATATGAATCTGATTATTAAAAACTAAAAAGAATTAAAATTTAATTCAGTCCTAAAAAGGAGTATTAGGATAAATCAGTTATAGAAAGTTAATAACAATTTTGCATCTCAAAACGTTAGAAAATTCATATAAGGGTTTGAGGCCTCTCATCAAATGTTAGCTTTAGGCAACAATTACTTGTCACGACCCGAATCACGGCTCATGCAGGCACCTACACAATCCCTCCTTGTAGGCGAACCCTTTCCAAAATTGAACATTCTAAATACACAATTTTAAAGAAACAATAAACTAACCATTTCAAACACTATTTTAAAGGAATTGAAATAATTAAGAAGATACTTTTATTAGAAACACCATTCCCAGAACCGGGTCTAGACTTGTACAAGAGCATTATAAGTTACAACTTGAAATTAAATACAAGCTCAAACTAAGTACAACTTCTGTTGGAATGAGATTTAATAGAAAGCTTGGAACGAACTCGGTGAGATCCTCGGAAGCTAATGAAATCTCGGATATCAACCTGTAACAAACTCTACACCCAAGAAGGGTGTAGCAAGAGTAGTATCAGTACAACACACGTACTGGTAAGCATCATAGGCCAACAACGATTAAAATGACATATATAATAAGTATAGATCAACATATAGGTATGATAGGAAACAAACAAGAAAGTTCAACAACAACTCAATGAGTCACAAAACCTAGTGTAAAAGAGTCTAATTAACCTCAGATCATACTCTTATCAAAATTCTAAACCTGATATATATATTCATGTCACGACCCAACCCGCCATGACTGGCACCCACATTAACTTCTAGTAGGCGAACCAATATGCCTAACCATCTACTCATTCAATCCATTTTTAGTTAACCAATTCATAACAGTTAAACACAAGATAAATCAATAAATAGTCATGCCATAAAGTAATAACGTAAGTGCAGAAGTCCTAACTATTACAACTCCAATATCCAAAAGTCACCATACAAGGACTCTAATCCAAAACATGTCTAAGAAATGTATACTGTCTGAAATAACTAACTTTCAATGTCCGAAATGGAAATAGACATTAGGAAAAGAAGATCTTCGGGCGGCCTGGCATGGATAAAAGCTCACCCTCAATCTGTCAGCAAATGGCCTCAACGCTAGATATGATGTCGGGTAGTAGTCTCTGGATCACAATCTGCACTCAAAGCATGCAACAAGGTAGTATCAGTACAAACACTATGTACCGGTAGATATCATAGGTTGACTAAGATTAGTATCAAGCATGAATCATAAAATCAATAAAATAAGCAGACCAGTCATCAACACATAATCAAATAACCCAACAACAAGTCAACCAAGAATATTAACAATCACGTCACCCAATGATGCCAAGAATCAGATCAACGGAAGCAGACAACAGAAATAAGTCTACCAATAACAACCATATACACGCTATACACACATGCTAACTGATGTCATTGCTCAGTAGTCATGACCTGCAGGAAATCCATGGTGTTCATGTACTACTCGTTCCGGACTCACTCCTCGGACCCGAGCTCACAACTAGGCCACATCCTCACCCCCGATCAAATGTGCTTGTTCATATCTAGGCCTCATCCTCACCCCCGGACAAATGTGTCTGTTCATATCTAGGCCTTATCCTCACCCCGGTCAAATGAGTCTTTTCATATATATTCATATTTATTGTCACATTGCTTTCAATAGTTGATTTAGCATTTTGTACCTCAATTCCACCTAGAAGATCATATTAACTTCTCACCACAACATCATCAACCTATAGGTCCCAACATATCAAATAGTGGCACGAAGCCCACATAATCACTCAATCAATAGCATATAGGAATTTCAATCACACACATTATGCTTGAAGACTAGAAATGCTTTCTCCTATCAATTTCACAACACATACAATCAACTAATCAAAGTCTAACTCAAGTAGACCGTAACCTACCTCAACTGTAGAGCTGGAACAATGCAGATTACTTCGCTATTACCTTTTCCTTTCGTAAAGCCTCGGAACGCTCAAAGTCATCACTCTAGTCACAAAATGAATTCAAAGAACACCCTTCCCTTTTTGCCCCATTCCAATGGGTGAATGATTTCTAGGTGTAAATCAGCCTAACATTGGCCTTAGCAACCACCAACTGTCAATTTACAAGGCTATTTAATCAAAACATCTATTACAAGCAGTTTCCATGGTCAAGCTACCATATTCACGAAACCCTAAGCCTTATTTCACTTAGTTCATGTCTCTAATGGTTCAATTTTTGATTAAAAAGTGATAACCCAAGCCATTAGATGATAAACATACAATAATATTCATAACCCATCAACTATTGAAAGTCTATTAAGTTCTAGGGTAACTATTCTCAATTCACCATTATAGACCCATAAAAGGGATGACAATCATAGAGATGAGAGCGTAATGATGGAAGGAATGGTTGAGACTTACCTTTCAAGGATGTTCTTGCCCTAGTTTAGAATTTCGCCCTAGGTGCTTGTGGGGAACTGTTTTGGAGTTTTATGAATAAATAATTCGGAACTAAGTGTTTAAAAATTGAGATTCTGTCCCCGTCAATAATTGCGGCTGTCTACTCGTTCTTTGCAGCGGTCCCGCTATAGTGGGCAACTGCCCGCTATAATGGACCTCACTAAATTCTTCCCTCCGTCGTGGCGGGCCTGATCCCGCTATTGCGTCATCGCTACAGCAGTCCAGTGCCCGCTATAGCAGACATACTAAAACTCGACTGACCGCAGCGACGAGAGACCCGCTGCTATAGTGGTCCCGCCGTAACGGTACATCCCCCGCCGCAGCGGTACCACTGAGCCAATAAGCTCGCTAATTTCATAATTTTTCAACTCTACCACCCAATATTTCATTCGAGGCCTCACAAACATAAACAAAACATGCACATAGATATAAAAACACCATACAGACTCACCCGTGGCCTCAGAATTCCAAATGGAGTCACCCCCAATGGACTAAACACAAATCAACGATACTCACACACAAGCCAAGTTTTCGGTTCTTAATACAATCGAGTTTCTATTAGCTCGTTCTACCCTTGTGAAGGTCCTATATAGTAGGGTGATCCTATATTTTCCATAATGACCGGGAGAGTTGTTACACCAGATACCAATTAAAACACCGTTCGTCCCTGAACGGATAAGGATGAGGAAATCTAGGAAAAAGTACCCGTCTCGGCGAAAAGCTGAGGATACTTGCTATGCATGTCTGCCTCTATTTCCCAAGTAGCTTCCTTAACTGGGCGATTCTTCCACTAAACCTTTATGGAGGCTATTTCCTTCGACCTCAACTTACGGGCATCTCTATCTAAGATAGCAATAGGCTCTTCCTCATATGTCAGTTCTCATATAGGAAAACCGAATCCCAACAGATTATGTAAGAACCGTCACTATGATACCTCTTCAATATCGAAATGTGAAATAACGGATGAACGCCTGATAAGCCCGAAGGTAAAGTCAACTCATAAGCTACCTTCCCCACACGCTTGAAAATCCCAAAACGCCCAATGTATCTCGGGCAAAGCTTTCCCTTCTTCCCAAGCCGCATCACACCCTTCATGGATGAGATTTTCAACAACACTTGCTCTCCCTCCCCAAACTCAAGATCTCGGACCTTACGGTCCGCATACTCCTTTTGCCTGCTCCGTGCTGCCAGAAGCTTAGCTTGAATCACTTTCACCTTCTCTAAGAACTCTCTCAGAAGGTGCGTACTCCAAGGTCTCACCTCAAACGCATGGAACCAACCAATGGGATACCTACATCTCCTCCCTTACAACGCCTCAAATGGAGCCATGTCAAAGCTCGAGTGGTAGCTATTATTATATGCGAACTCTGCCAAGGGTAAGAACTGATCCCAGTGACCACCAAAGTCTATCACACAAGCCCGAAGCATATCTTTAGAAACCTGAATAGTCCGCTCGTACTGCCCGTCAGTCTGAGGGTGGAAAGTCACGTACTAAGGTCCAACCTAGTACCAAGCTCCTCATGCAGATGCTCCTAAAATTGAGATGTTAACGTTGTGTCCATGTCGGACATGATGGAGAGAGGAACCCCATGTAGCCTAACCACCTCACGAGTGTAGATCTTGGTGAATTTCTCCGAGTCATAATTTATCCACACCGGAATAAAGTGGGCAGACTTAGTCAACTTGTCAACAATAACCCAGATAGAATCAAACTTCCCCAATATCTTCGGAAAACCAATCACGAAATCCATTACTAAGACCAACCATGAAATCCATTGCTATTCTTTCCCACTTCTACTCAGGAATGGGCATCCTCTGAAGTGTACCCCTAGGTTTTTGGTGCTCATACTTCACCTGTTGGCAGTTCAAACATGTTACACCTCGAAAATTTTTCCGTTAATGCACAGTGAATAGACTAACGAAGGGCACGAAGCATACGATATTTCAATAAGTAAGGAATGGTATTTGATGACCTTAATTAAGATTTCAAAGACATTCGAGGTAAGAGAAGAAAGCTTGCCAAGAGAAGGCAAGGCATACGATATGTATCGAGAAAGATTTACGAGTAACAAGTTAATGATGATTAATGATGTTTTGGAGAAGATTTATAACATCCCTTAGATTGTTAATGAGGTGATAAACAAGTGTTAAGAAGGTTCCGTAAGGATTGGAGATCAAACGAGTCGACGAGAATGAGTTCGGAAGAACTGGGCATTATACGGCCCAACATACTGGCCGTATGTTTGGCCGTATAATCCGCTCGGATGGCCAGCCTCACAGGACCAAATCTACGGCCAGACATACGGTCAGTGAAATTTATACGAACCGTATGTTGGTCCGTAGATTTGGAGCTGGACAGATTTGAGTATTATTAATAAGGGGTCCAAGTTATTTCATTTCATTTCCTCTTCACACCACTTCTCTCTAGAACTATCTAGAACATTTCTCCACACTTCTCCCACAAGAATTCAAGGGATATTAGTGAACAACTTCATCAAACCAAGAGAATCAAGTGTAAGAAACCCATTAAAGTTCATCCAAGACAAGGAATCCAAGTGAAGGTGAAACTAGGGTATTGCTCAAGTGAAGTGTTTCCACCCAAGGGTCATTCCTATACCATATAAGGTAAGTTTTATGGTATTTCCATGTTATTTAAGGTATTAAGAAGTTGAAACACTTGGATTGTAGAAGAATATAGAAAATGAGTCATGAATGTGGGAATAGTGTCATTTTTGAGTAATAACTTGGATTGAGTCATGATTCTTGATATGTTGTGATTATGGTTATGTTATAAATGATGTTAATAACATGGGATGGACATTGTATATGAATGAATGTGATAGTGTGCTATGATCATGGATGTGGATGATTGGAAGTGAATTGAGAAGTAAGGATAATGTAGGTGAATAAAGACTATTGTTATGATGTTGTGAATGTTATTATTGATGTTTGGGAGTTGATATATGATATGGAGGAAGTCGTATAAATAAAGAAGATGCTGTCCAATTTTCTCTAGCTTTAGTCATGTATGCTAAGATATCGATTTTCTAATGATAGTATAACTCTAATGAAGGTAGAAACGTGAGCATTGAAGGAGAACGTGCAAGTGATAGAGTAGTTGAACGGAAAGGTATGTAAGGCTAACCCTTCTTTTATAAGGCATGATTCCTTGGACAAATATCTATTCTTCCATGAGCCTATGATGTCCTCCAAATGATTCTATCTTTAAAAGATACTAAGCTCATGATTCTCGATATGTTACGATTGTACTAAATTCCTTATATGATGAGTAATCCTCTAGGGATAGATGTAATGAACGACGATAGTAATGACGTCAAAGATGCTTATGAGCTCCTACATATATGTGTCTATGTATGATTATTATGTAACACCGAGCTTATATGGCCGGGTATGTTATGTATCATGCGTACATCACTGCAGTTGGGTACGGATAACCCTGAGCCTTGGTAGGGCCAGGTATGTATACTCATCGAGCCTTGCCATGGCCGGGTATGTGAAACACCGATACTTCATGGTCGGGTATGATATGAATATGACTATGTAAACGAATTGTGAATATGAATATGAAAACGATTATGAATATGAATATGGGTATGAAAGTGTAAATGAGTACGTATACGAATACGGATACGGATATGGATGTATGTACACGGTTACGCATTAGAAATGGAATGTCCTTATGAAAAGCAAGTAAGTGTTTATGACGTTGGATCTACTACCTCCCATCTTATGCTATTTCTTATGTTGCTTATTATGCTTCTATAATGATGTTGATCATGCTTTACATACTCAGTACATTCTTCGTACTGACGTCCTTTTGTTTGTGGACGCTGCGTGTTACACCTCGAAAAAAATTTCGTTGATGCACAGTGAGTAGGCTAGTGAAGAGCACGAAGTATATGATGTTTTAATAAGTAAGAAATAGCATTTGATGATTCTAAATAAGATTTTAAAGACATTCGATGTTAGACGAGAAAGTACCAAGAGAAGGCAATGTATACGATAAGTATCGGAAAGGATTTATGAGTAGCAAGTTGATGACAACTTAATCATGTTTTGGGAAAGAGTTATAACGCCCCTTAGATTGTTAATGAAGTGATAAACAAGTGTTAAGAAGGTTCCATAAGGATTGGAGATCAAACGAGACGATGAGAACAACTTTGGTGAAACTGTGGGTTTCACGACCATGTTCCACGGACCATGGAATGTTCCACGGACCGTGGAAGGGTTCGTGGAACTGCCAGCAGAGTTGGTGGCTGGATGGTTGTGAACCACAACCATTTCCATGGACAACACTATGTTCCACGGACCGTGGAACAGTCCGTGGAAGTCCCGACGGGCTGAAATGTTACAAGTCTATAAATGTGATTCTAACTTCATTATTTCATTCCAACACTTCCCCCCTTCTCTCTAAAGTCTCTAGAACCTTACATATATTTCATGAACAAGGATTTAAGGGAAATCAAAGGTTCTTATCATCAAACCAAGTGAATCAAAGTGAGAAAACCCATTAAAGTTCATCAAAAGCAAGGAATTCAAGTGAAGGAAAAACTAAGGTTTTGCTCAAGTGGGGTATTTGAACCCAAGGTTCAATCCTACACCATCTAAGGTAAGTTTTATGACATATCCATGTTATTTAAGGTATGTGTAAGTTGAAACACTTGGATTGCAAAAGGATATAAGAAATAGGTCATGAATGTGAAATAGTGTCACTTTTGAGTAAATGTTTGGAATGAGTTATGGTTCTTGATACGTTATGAATATAATCATGTTATAAATGATGTTGAGATCATGGAATAGACCTTGAATATGAATGAACGGAATTATGTGATATGACTATAAATATGGATGAATTGAAGTGAATTGTGAAGTAAGGATAATGTAGTTGAATAAAGGCTATTGTGATGACATTGTGAATATTGTTATTGATGTTTGGGAGTTGATATATGATATGGAGGAAGTCGTATAAATAAAGGAGATACTGTCCGATTTTCTCTAGACTTAGTCATGTATGTTAAGTCATCGATTATCTAATATGAGTATGCACTTCAATGAAGGTAGAACGTGAGCCTTGAAGAAGAATGTACAAGTGATAGAATAGTTGCACGGAAAGGTATGTAAGGCTAACCCTTCTTTCATAAGGCATGGTTCTTTGGCCAAATATTTATCCTTCTACGAGTCCACGATATTCTCCAATGATCCTATCTCTAGAAGCTACTAAGCTTATGATGCTCGAATGATGCGATTGTACTAAGCTTCTTATACGATGAGTAATCCTCTAAGGATAGAATGTAATGAATGACGATAGTAAAAAGGCTAAAGATAATTATGAGCTTATATGTATATGTGCCCATGAGTGGCTATTATGAACCCCGAGCTTATATGGCCGGGTAGAATATAGTGAATATGTATATATATCTATATATGACGATGCGCGCGCACCACTGCAGTTGGGTACGGATAACCCTGAGCCTTGGTAGGGCCAGGTATGTATGACACTGAGCCTTGGTAGGGCCAGGTATGTGAAACACCGAACCTTCATGGTTGGGTATGCTATATAAATGCTATGTATATGACATCAATATGAGTACGAATATGCTATGTATATGACATCGATATGAGTACGAATAAGTTAAGAATATGTAATTGCCAAGTAGAGGCTATGTATATGCAATGTATATGATATGAACATGAGTATGAAAGGAAATATGAATACGAACACGAGTATGGATACGAAGGGAAATGAGTACGGATATGGATGTATGTACACGAATACGCAATAGAAATGGAACGTCCCTATGGAAAGCAAGTAAGTGCTATGACGATGATGCTATTATCTCCCATCCTATGTTATTTCATATGTTTTCTATTATGCTTTCATATTGATATTGATCATGCTTTAAATACTCAGTACATTCTTCATACTGACGTCCTTTTGTTTGTGGACGCTGCGTCATGCCCGCAGGTGGCCAAGGAGACAGACTTGATCCATAGCTAGATCTCTCAGGGACTACATAGCAGAGCTCCATTTTATTCAGAGCTGCAGCTTTTGGTATAGACTCTTTTGTGTACATAATTATGGGCACGGCGGGGTCCTGTCCCACCCATATGTTATGATATGACGTATCCTTCTTAGAGGCTCGTAGACATGTGTATATGGTTAGATATGTTTGGCCTTGTCGGCCTATATTTTGGGATATTATTTTGATAGCCTTGTTGGCTTATGTACATTTATATGGGCATAGTTGTTAATGATGATATAGATGTGTTGATGCCCAATGAGACTAGAATGATGATGAATGAAAAGAGCGATTTAACTATGTGGCTAACCTATATGTGATGTATAAGTACGCTAAGGGGTGCTCGGGTGGGCTAGCACCGGGTGCTCGTCGCGGCCCTCCGGTTGGGTCGTGACACTGCGTCATGCCCGCAGGTGGCTAGGGAGACAGACTTGATCCATAGCTTTATTACTCAGGGACTACATAGCGGAGCTCCATTTCATTCGGAGCTACAGCCTTTGGTATTTATTCTTTTGTGTATATATTTATGGGCACGGTGGTGTCCTGTCCCGCCTATATGATATGACGTACTCTCCTTAGAGGCTCGTAGACATGTGTATATGGTTAGATGTATTTGTCCTTGTCGGCCTATGTTTTGGATATCATTTTGTTAGCCTCGTCGGCTTATGTACATTGTTGTGGGCATACTTGTTGACGATAATATAAATGTACTGTTGCCCAATGAAAATAGTATGAATGAGGGATAAAAGTATGATTTAACTATATGGCTCACCTAGATATAAATGTGAAAGTGTGAAAAGAGGTGCCCGGGTGGGTTAACACCTGGTGCCCGTCGCGGCCCTCCGGTTGGGTCGTGACAAAAGTGGTATCAGAGTAGTTCTGTCCTAGGTGTGTCTACGAGCCGTGTCCAGGAGAGTCTTGGTTATGGGTATGTTGCGCGCCACACTTATAAACAAGAGGCTGCGGGCATTTTAGGAATGAATGACCTTCTTTCTTCATAAGATCGTGCAATAGAGCTATGACATAAGAACTTCTTTTTCCTTAACCGTGTGTTATGTATTTCAGAGATGCCTGTAAAGAGAAAGGCTACGGCAGCCCAAAAAGGGCAAGACGGTGGCGAGAAAAGCGGGCCGAAAGAGCACCGCCAACGTTGTAGAGGAAAGTGAGTCCCCGAATGCGGCTCGATCTTAGTCCTCTCATTCAGTGCCTATTTACGAGGAGCGTGAGGGAGCCTCGGCCCAGCTCTAGCACCTCCGGTTCCTCCACCGGATGCTTCAGGCCAAGATGTAAAAGAGGCCATTCATTTGCTTACTCAATTGGTTGCGCCGGACCCGGCGGGGTACGGGGGCAAGGTGATAGGGCTGTTAGTGCAAGGGCCCGTGATTTTATTAGCTTGAACCCTCCGAAATTCTTTGGATCAAAGCCGGATGAGGACCCTCAGAATTTTATTGATGGAATGTTGAGGACACTTCGGTTAATACATGCTTCGGACACCGAATCGGTGGAGTTAGCATCCTATAGATTGAGGGATGTTGCGGTTCATTGGTACACGGTTTGGATGGCTTCACGGGGAGCCAATGCGCCTCCCCCGGTACGGAAAGAATTTGTAGATGCCTTCCTCCGACATTACTTGCCTCTAGAGGTTCGGCGAGCTAGAGCCGATAAGTTTTTGAATTTGAGGCAAGGAAGTATGAGTGCTCTAGAGTATAGTCTCCGCTTCAATTCTTTGGCTAGGTATGCTTCGGCCATTGTAGTGGATATGGGTGACCGAGTGCACTAATTTGTGAAAGGCCTAGGGCCACATTTGATGGATAGATGCTTGACTGCGTCCCTTCAGGACAACATGGATATTTCACACATTCAGGCCTATGCCCAGAATTTAGAAGAAAGCCAACAACAACAAAGAAGTGAGCGTGAGCATGATAGAGGGTATAACAAGAGGGCTAGATCTTTGGGTCCGATGAGTGAGTATAGGGCGGTCCCAGACAGCAGTTTTCTAGGCATTCAGGCCATTCTATGACTAGTGCGCCTCCACGATTTTCAGGCCAGAGATTTGATAAATCTACTCATTTCGGGTCGAGTCAGAGCTTTTCGGGATCTCAGTTCAGGGGTGATTCGGGTCAGGCGAGGCCACCCGTGCCACGATGTTCCTAGTGTGGGAAGTTACATTGGGGTCAGTGCCGATTGGGTTCAGAGGTTTGCTATTCATGTGGTCGGCCAGGCCATATTATGCGTGATTGCCTCTCAGTTGGAACTAGCCTTCAGGGTCGGTAGCCAGATCTTCGTCATCTATACGCCCTATGGGGCCAGGATCACATGTGCCAGTCAACCATGGTAGAGGCAGAGGGAGAGTCCCCAGTTCTAGCAGTCCTCAGCACCGTATTTATGCTTTGGCTAGATGCCAAGATCTTGAGTCTTCTCCTGATATTGTCACACGTATATTATCGGTATTTACTCATGATGTATATGCTTTGATAGATCTGGGCTCCATATTGTCATATGTTACTCTATATATTGCGGGTCGGTTTAGAGTCAAACCGGAGTCGATCAAACCTTTTGAGGTGTCTACACCCGTTGGTGAATCGGTAATAGCTAGCCGAGTATATAGAAGTTGTATAGTTGTGATTTGTGACCATCATACTATGGTTGACTTACATGAGTTAAAAATGGTGGATTTTGATGTTATTATGGGCATGGATTGGTTGACTTCTTGCTATGCCAATGTTGATTGTAGAATGAAAATGATTCGTTTTCAATTTCCGGGAGAACCAGCTTTAGAATGGAAAGAAAATACTGCGTCACCAAAAGGTAGGCGTCACGACCCGACTAGGGCCATGACGGGTACCCGGGGCTAACCACCGAGCGCCAATCATTCTATTACTCATTTTGTGGTCATTCATTAATCTCATACTTATAATCGTAGAAGAACCATTTCTACTTGAAACATATTTACTTCATATACATAAGCTCTTCGGCTATCAAAATCAAAATAATGCATATACATACGAGGAGAAACTGTGAGACCATACTACCCACACATACGTATCTACGAGCCTCTACTAGAGTGCTAGACATAGGGACGGGACAGGACCCCGTCATGCCCAAAACATATATATACCAAAAGAATAAATCAATGGCACCTCCGGAACAATGGAGTGCTCTCAGTCAGCTAATAGCTCCTACGAGTCTGGATCACCTCCTTGTCTACCTGTGGGCATGAACACAGCGTCCAAAGAAAACGGACGTCAGTACGAACATTGTACTGAGTATGTAAGGCATAAATAATAATAATACGTCAATGAAATGAGGAAGCATCAAATAAGGAGCAACCTGTAACTGACTGTCAATTATAAAAGAAATAATGCATGCTGGCTTACTTCATAATCATCATCATATCATGTATGCATATATGTATAAACTGCCCGACCTTATAGGTACGGTGTGATAATCATTAGCCTGCGTCCAGGCCTCCCACGTCCGAGGTACCATCTCATGACGCCCACTAGTGGTGTCTGCCCTTGCCATCTAGATATGGTGTATACGCTGCTCGCCTTAGCGGTGTCTGCCCGGCCATATAGGCGCGGTGTAATATCATCATCATGTACTCATCATAATGTATGAATAGAACTCAAAGACAAGTATACTTTATCGGGGTGGCATAAGGTCGTAAACCCCCAATTCCATTATGGAGCATTCATAAGCATTCTGCCTCACCTTGAAGGAATTAGCATATAAGGTGAGTGTATACAATAAACAACATCAATGGATCGTAGTTAACATCATTAGCTTTGTAGAAACATCATATCATGAACTCTAGAATCTTTAGACTTAAGCTCATTATCATCATTATCGTGTTCGTACTGTATCTCTTATCTCATATGGCTATTCGTGAACATAGACTCTTAGTTTTCCGGAATGTAGGGGATTCATGGAGAAGGAGGGAAAATCATGACATAAGATTCATGCCTAGAAAGAAAGGACTAGCCTCACATACCATTTTCGTTTAACTATTCTATCGCTTGCTCGTTTTCCTTCGATGCCCACGTTTCTACCTTTAAGAGAATTCGCATTAACATTAGCTAATCGATTACATGAACGTGCTTACTAATGCTAGAGAAAATTGGGCAGCATTTCCTTTGTTTATACAACTTTCTCCATATTCTATATCAACTCCCAAACATCCATAACAACAATCACAATATTATATGCAACAATCATCATTCATCTACATTATCCACATTTCACAATTTCACTTCAATTCCTCCATAATCATGGTCATAGTTCACTATTACGTTCTCTCACGTATAATGCTCATCCCATATTCTAAATGTCATTCATAACATACTTGCAATCACAACATATCAATAATCATGACTCAATCCAAGCTATTACTCAACAATGACACTATTTCCACGTTCATGACCCATTTTCTATATCCTTCTACAATCCTAGTGTTTCAACTTCTCAATACCTTAAACAACATGAAAATACCATGAAACTTACCTTAGATAGTATAGGAACAAGCCTTGAGTGGAAATTCTCTTCTTGCACCAAAACCCTAGTTCACTTCCATTGGAATTCCTTGGCTTGGATGAACTTCAATATGTTTCATATACTTGATTTTGTTGGTTTGATGAAGTTGATCATAGATTTCTCTTGGGTTCTTGTGGATAAAGAGTGGAGAGCTTTCTAGAGAGTTCTTGAAGTGTGGAATGGGAAAAATGAAATGAATTGAATGAGATTGGGTCCTTATATCAAATTTT
>NC_081345.1:71023519-71046572 GCF_029784015.1 Lycium ferocissimum
TCGGCCGTTTATGTTGCCTAATTTTTTGGGGGTTGTTCTCGTCAACTCGTTTGATCTCCAATCCTTGTGGAACCTTCTTAACAGATTTGGTTTAACGCCTCATTAACAATCTAAGGGATGTTATAGCTCTTCTTCAAAACATCATCAAGCTCTCATTAATTCGATATTCGTACATCTTGCCCGACATACAACATATACCTTGCTTTCCTTAACAACTCCTGTCTCCTACCTCGAATGTCTTTGAAATCTCGATTAGGATCATCAAATGCTATTTATTACTTATCAAAACATCGTATACGTCGTACCCTTCGTTAGTCTATTCACTGTACGGTAACGGGAAATTTCCAAGGTGTAACAGTAGGTTTATTTCCTATCTCAAGGCAAGGAAAATGGTCACAAAGGTTGCATTTATCATCTAGTTCGGGTTCAAGATGTAAAAGCTAAACGGTCAACTCTTCCGTCTGTCCCCGTGGTGAATGAATTTCTAAATGTATTCCCGGAAGAGCTTCCCGGCCTCCTTCCCGAGTGAGAGATTGATTAACTATTGATATGTTACCGGACACGAAACCTATATCTATTCCTTATAGAATGGCTCATGATTGAAGAAGTGTTGGAGGAGAAATTGAAAGACTGGCTTAAGAAAGGCTTTATTAGGCCTAGTTAAATCCCCGTGAGGGCTTTTAAATGCTTGTTTATCAGAAATAAAGATAGCTCCTTGAGAATGTGCATTGATTATAAATATGAATAAGGTGACAATTAAGAATAAATATCCTCTTCCAAGGATTGATGACTTATTTGACCAATTACAAGGCACCAAATGGTTTTCAAAGATAGATTTGAGATCCGGGTATCAAGTGAGAGTTAGGAAGAAAGATATCCCTAAGCAACCTTGAGAACAAGATATGGCCATTTTGAGTTCGAGTAATGTCATTTGGGCTAACTAATGCACCGGCGGTATTTATGGATTTGATGAACGATGTGTTCGAGGCCTTTCCCTAGATTCTATTTGTGATTGTATTCATCGATGATATCTTGGTATATTCTAGATCCGAGGCGGAGAACATGCGGATCATTTCTAGCTTGTCCTTAGAGTTCTTCAAACTCGAGAGTTGTTTGCAAAATTTTCTAAGTGTGAGTTTTGGTTGAACTCGGTAACATTTTACGGGAGCACATTGTTTCAGCCGATGGTATTCGGGTAGATAGCCAAAAGATTGAGGCCGTGAAGACTTGGTCAAGGCCCACAACTCCTATGAAGGTTCGTAGCTTTCTAGGCTTAGCAGGTTAACAGGAGATTTGTTGAAGGTTGTTCTTCTATTTCTGCACCACTCACAAAGCTGACCCAGAAATCAATAAAGTTTCAATGGACAGATGCTTGTGAATGTAGTTTCCAAGAGCTAAAAGATAGATTAACTTCTGCCCCAGTCCTGACACTTCCAGAGGGATTGGAAGGTTATGTTATTTATTGCGATGCTTCAGGCATTGGGCTAGGCTGTGTGTTGATGCAACATGGTAAGGTGATTGCGTATGCTTCAAGGCAATTACGAAAACATGAGAAAAATTATCCAACCCATGACCTTGAATTGGTTGCGATGATTCATGCATTAAAGATGTGGACGCCACTTGTATGGTGTTCATGTGTGGATATTTACACGAGATCATAAGAGCCTTGATATCTTCAAGCAAGAGTTGAATTTGCGACAACGACGATGGTTGGAATTGCTCAAAGATTATGATGTTGATATCTTATATCACCCCGAGAAGGCAAATGTTGTGGGTGATGGTCTTAGCCGTAGATCCATGGGAGTTTGTGTGATGTACGACCAGAAAAGAGAAATGGCTCGTGAGCTCCGGCGGTTAGCTAGCCTAGGAGTTGGTAGTGGACTCGGGTAGGGAACTACCATTCAGAATTCAGCAGTCTCGTCGCTAGTAGTGGGGAGTGAAAGAGCGTGTCGAAGATCCCATGCTAATGCATTACGGAGATACACTCCCTCGAAGGAGAAGTCATCGGTTGAGATTGCGGGAGACGGAGTTCTCCGATGCCGAAGCACGGTTGTTCCGATGTGGCGAGAGATTGCGCCACCAAATATTGAGAGAAGCTCATTGCTCTCGATATTCTGTCCACCCCGAAGCAACGAAAATGTACCATGATCTTAAATCTATATATTGGTGGAATGGGATGAAGAAGGATATAGCGGAATTTGTAGCTCAATGTCCCAACTGTCAATAAGTAAAAATCGAGCACCAAAAGCCAGGCGGATTGTTGCAGGCTATAGAAATTCCAACTTGAAAGTGGGAAGTAATTAACATGGACGTCATTACAGGCTTGCCCCGTTCTCGATGCAAGTATGACTCTATATGGGTGATTGTGGATAGGCTCACGAAGTCAGCTTATTTCTTACCGGTCGAACTATATATATGGCGAGGAAGATTGTACAAAGCTTTATGTTAAAGAGATAGTGCGACTCCATGGTGTTCCAGTATCGATTATCTTTGATAGAGGGACTCAGTTTACAGCTAATTTTTTGAAGTCCTTCCAAGAGGGTTTGGGGACTCGAGTGAGCCTTAGTATGACATTTCACCCACAGACAGATGGACAAGCTGAACGTACTATTCGGACTCTTGAGGATATGTTACGGGCATGTATGTTGGATTTCGGAGGAAATTGTGATGATCACCCCTTATTGAGTTTGCTTATAACAATAGTTATCATTCTAGCATCCAAATGGCCTTTGTATGAGGCTTATATAGACGAAAGTGTAGATCCGCAATTGGGTGGTTTGAAGCAGCAGAGACTTGGTCCAGCAAGCCATAGGAAAAGTTAAGCTCATACAAGGTCGACTATTAGCAGCCCAAAGTCGTCAAAAGTCCTATGCGGATAATCGTCGAAGGGACTTAGAGTTCCAAGTTAAAGATTCGGTATTATTAAAGGTGTCGCCGATGAAGGGTGTTATGAGATTTGGCAAAAAGGGGAAGTTAAGTCCCCGATACATTGGGTCTTATGAGATCATGCGTAAGGTAGGCAAAGTGGCTTATGAATTAGATCTACCCCCTGATTTGGAGTCAGTTCACCCAGTTTTTCATGTTTCGATGCTTCTTAAATGTGTTGGAGATCCTACTAGGATCGTTCCAGTAAATGATGTTGAAGTGACGAAAAGTTGACTTATGAAGAGGTACCCATTGCCATATTAGATAGGCAAGTACGGAGGCTTAGAAACAAAGAAGTGGCCTCAGTTAAGGTTTTGTGGAGAAACAATAATCGAGAAGAAATGACTTGGGAAGCGGAAGGAAATATGAAATCCAAGTACCCACACTTATTTCAACCCCCGGAAGAGATCCAAGATGAGACATCAAGATCATAAGGTATGTATGTTTTCCTGTTTATGCATTTAGGTCGTGTGTGGCCAAACTCTATTGCTATTATGTTGTGGACCTATGAGGCATTGTTATTAAAGGTTGTTGTGATAGGATGGTAGTGCCATATTACAGGAGAAACTCTGGCGAAATTTTTATAGAATCCCCGAGGACGAATGTTCTTAAGGGAGGAAGAATGTTACACCTCGAAAATTTTTCCGTTAATGCACAGTGAATAGAATAATGAAGGGAACGAAGCATAAGATATTTCAATAAATAAGGAATGACATTTGATGACCCTAATTAATATTTCAAAGACATTTGAGGTAAGAGAAGAAAGTTTGCCAAGAGAAGGCAAGGCATACGATATGTATCGGGAAGGATTTACGAGTAACAAGTTAATGATGGTTAATGATGTTTTGGAGAAGAGTTATAACATCCCTTAGATTGTTAATGAGGTGATAAACAAGTGTCAAGAAGGTTCCATAAGGATTGGAGATCAAACGAGTCGACGAGAATGAGTTCGGAAAAACTGGGCATTATACGGCCCAACATACTGGCTGTATGTTTGGCCGTATATTCCGCCCAGATGGCCAGCCTCACTGGACCAAATCTATGGCCGGACATACAGTCAGTGAAATTTATACGGACCATATGTTGGTCCGTAGATTTAGCCCGGGGAGACTGAGATTTGAGTATTATTAATAAGGGGTCCAAGTTATTTCATTTCATTTCCCCTTCACACCCCTTCTGTCTAGCACTCTCTAGAACATTTCTCTAGACTTCTCCCATAATAATTCAAGGGATATTAGTTAACAACTTCATCAAACCAAGAGAACCAAGTGTAAGAAACCCATTAAAGTTCATCCAAGACAAGGAATCCAAGTGAAGGTGAAACTAGGGTTTTGTTCAAGTGAAGTGTTTCCACCCAAGGGTCATTCCTACACCATCTAAGGTAAGTTTTATGGTATTTCCATATTTTTTAAAGGTATTGAGAAGTTGAAACACTTGGATTGTGAAGATATAGAAAATGGGTCATGAATGTGGGAATAGTGCCATTTTTGAGTAATAGCTTGGATTGAGTCATGATTCTTGATATGTTGTGATTATGGTTATGTTATAAATGATGTTAATAACATGGGACGGACATTGTATATGAATGAATGTGATAGTGTGCTATGATCATGGATGTGGATGATTGGAAGTGAATTAAGAAGTAAGGATAATGTAGGTGAATAAAGACTATTGTTACGATGTTGTGAATGTTATTATTGATGTTTGGGAGTTGATATATGATATGGAGGAAGTCGTATAAATAAAGGAGATGCTGTCCAATTTTTCTCTAGCTTTAGTCATGTATGTTAAGTCATCGATTTCCTAATGATAGTATAACTCTAATGAAGGTAGAAACGTGAGCATTGAAGGAGAACGTGCAAGTGATAGAATAGGTGAAAGGAAAGGTATGTAAGGCTAACCCTTCTTTCATAAGGCATGATTCCTTGGCCAAATATCTATTCTTCCATGAGCCTATGATGTCCTCCAAATGATTCTATCTTTAAAAGCTACTAAGCTCGCTGATTCTCGATATGTTACGATTGTACTAAATTCCTTATATGATGAGTAATCCGCTAGGGATAGATGTAATGAACGACGATAGTAATGACGTCAAAGATGCTTATGAGCTCCTACATATATGTGTTTATGTATGATTATTATGTAACACCGAGCTTATATGGCCGGGTATGTTATGTATCGTGCGCACACTACTGCAGTTGGGTATGTGTCACGACCCGAGCTACGGGCCGCGACGGGCATCCGGAGCTGACCACCGAACACCGCTCATATCACATCCCCGCTATCTCGCTATCATTCATACTATATACTCGTAATCATATAAACCTGCCATTTTCTCCGAGATACGTTAACTTTTATAAACATAAGCCCTTCGGTTATCAAAATAATATATATACAAGTACACATACATATACATGGAGACCATGGGGCCATACTACCCACACATACGTGACTACGAGCCTCTAATGGAATACTAGACATATAGACGGGTCAGGACCCCGTCGTGCCCGGAATGTGCATATACAAATATACCAAAAGAATAATCAAAGCACCTCCGGACGATGGAGTGCTCACAAATCCAGCCACCGACTCCTGGGATCAACACCGTCTCCTTGCCTACTGTGGGCATGAACACGCGTCCAAAGAAAAGGGACGTCGGTACGAACATTCTCCCGAGTATGTAAAGAAGGCGAAATAAAGCAAACATGACTGGAAATCGTAAATCATGAGATGAGGGCATAACCCGTGCCACCTTTACATATGAACCAGTTTCATGTACATTCATCATACGTAAATACATCACATACATAATCACGGCATACGCAAGCATTGTTACATCAATCATATGCCATTATATCGTTACCCGCGTCCGGTAACCATCCGCGTGCCAGCTAGTGGTGACATGTCCGCCCTTCTCTCGGTGCGGTGGAATCATAGCAGCCCGCCGTAGCGGTGACATGTCCGGCCAATTAGGCGCGGTGGAATCATATTATCACACATACCATGCATTTCATACCTTTGTCACCATTAACATTCAATTCATAGACATATCGTGGCTTATCATGATGTTACCATAGTTTAACATTCTTAGTTATATACACATGTACATACATTAAGCTTATGAGCGGCTATATTTATGTCGGGGTGACGTAAGGTCGTAAACCCCCGGTCATGTTATGGATTAGCATAAGAGTCATATCTCACCTTGGAGGAATTTATGATTTAAGGCGAGCACGTATAAGAGGAATTGCCAATGGACCGTGATCCTCATCATTGATCTCATAGGAACATTATGTCGTGGTCGCTAGAGTCTTTGTTGCGTTCATAGCGTATTTCTTATCCAATATCGTACTCATGGACGTAAACATTTCATCTCAAGGAACATAAAAGATCCGTGAAGGAAGAGGGAGATCGCATATAAGATTCATGCCTTGGAAGGAAGGGTAATGCCTCACATGCCTTTTGTCGTTAACTACTTTATAGCTTGCTCGTCCTCCTTTGCTGTTCTCGTCTTTACCTTCAAGAGAGTTCGTATCGTCGTTAGCTAGGCAATTATAAAACCATGCCTCTTAAGGCTAAAGAAAATTGGGCAGCGTTTCCTTTGTTTATACTACTTTCCGCCATATTCCATATCAACTCCCAACACTCATAACAACCATCACAATATCGCTAATAACAATCGTCACTCATTCCCATGATTTGCATTTCATAATTTCACTTAAATTCTCCATATTCATGACTAAGGTTTATTATCACATTCATTCACTTGTAATACTTATTCCATGCTCCAAATATCATTTGTAACATACTCACAATCTCCACATAATCATTTTCGTGATTCATCGCAACTACTATTCAACAATGACATTATTTCCCCATTTATAACCCATTTTCTTTACTCTTTCATAATCTAAGTGTTTCATCTTAATAATACTTCAATCAACATCTAAAGTTCATGAAACTTACCTCAAATGGTAGAGGAATAAACCTTGAATGATGATACACCTTCTAGCACAAAACCCTATTTCTTCTCTCTTGGAATTCCTTGCCTTTGGCAGCTTTAATGGAGTTTCTTAAGCTTGATTCTCCTCAAATCTTGTTATTGATCCTTGATCTACTTAGTTTTCTTGTGGATGAAATGTTTGGAAGTTTCTAGAGGTGTGGAGAGGTTAAAGTCGTGGTTGAGAATGAATAAAATGAAGTGGACTTAACATTTAAAGGCTTGGAGATGTTCAGCCGAGTGGGACTTCCACGGACAGCTTCACGGTCCGTGGAACCCTTTGTTGGCCGTGGAACGGTCGTGGTTCACGACCAGCCAGCCACACTTTCGCTTGGCTGTTCCACGGACACGGCCCACGGGTCGTGGAACATTGTCTTTGTCCGTGGAACATGGTCGTGGAACTCACGGTTCACGGAATGGTTCCCGTCGTTTCGTTTGACCTCTAATCCTTATGGAACCTTCTTAGCACTTGTTTATCATTTCATTATGAATCTCGGGGGTGTCGTAACTCTTCTCCACAACATTCTTAAGGCATCATTAACTCAATACTCCTAGTTTGCGTCCAATATACTAACTTATAACTCGATTCCCTTAACTACTTTCTTGCTTCAACTCGGATGCCTTTGGAATCTTAATTAGGACTATCAATTTGTACTTCCTGCTTATCCAACTTCGTATACGTCCTGTCCTTCGCGAGCCTACTCGCTTATATACTAAGGGGAATTTTCCGAGGTGTAACAGTATGGATAACCCTGAGCCTTGGTAGGGCCAGGTATGTATACTTACCAAGCCTTGCCATGGCCGGGTATGTGAGACACCGATCCTTCATGGTCGGGTATGCTATGAATATGACTATGTAAACGAATTATGAATATGAATATGAAAACGATTATGAATATGAATATGGGTATGAAAGTGTAAATGAGTACGGATACGAATACGGATACGAATATGGATGTATGTACATGGTTACGCATTAGAAATGGAATGTCCTTATGAAAAGCAAGTATGTGTTTATGACGTTGGATCTACTACCTCTCATCTTATGTTATTTCTTATGTTGCTTATTATGCTTCTATAATGATGTTGATCATGCTTTACATACTTAGTACATTCTTCGTACTGACGTCCTTTTGTTTGTGGATCTTTGCGTCATGCACGCAGGTGGCCAAGGAGACAGACTTGATCCATAGCTTTATTACTCAGGGACTACATAGCGGAGCTCCATTTCATTCGGAGCTCCAGCCTTTGGTATTTATTCTTTTGTGTATATATTTATGGGCACGGTGGGGTCCTGTCTTTGCCTATATGATATGACGTACTCTCCTTAGAGGCTCGTAGACATGTGTATATGGTTAGATGTATTTGGCCTTGTCGGCCTATGTTTTGGATATCATTTTGTTAGCCTCGTCGGCTTATGTACATTGTTGTGGGCATACTTGTTGACTATGATATAAATGTACTGTTGCCTAATGGAAATAGTATGAATGAGGGATAAAAGTATGATTTAGCTATGTGGCTCACCTAGATATAAATGTGAAAGTGTGATAAGAGGTGCCCGGGTAGGTTAGCACCGGGTGCCCGTCGCGGCCCTCCGGTTGGGTCGTGACAAAACTTTGAGTAACAAACTTCACTATATCATGCTTCATCCTAGTCCACCAGTAGTGTTGGCTCAAATCGCGATACATCTTAGTAGCGCCAGGATGAATAGAATATCTCGAACTATGAGCCTCTGCCAGAATAGTCTTGATCAAAACACCCATACGTGGCACGCAAACTCGCCCCTTAATCCGTAAAACCCCTCTGCATCAATCACAGCCTCCTTAGCCTCACCATGCAACATCTTGTCACAAATTTTACACAACTTAGCATCCTCAAACTGCTTAGCCTTAATCTGCTCCAGAAACGATGACCGAGCCTCAACACAAGCCAATACCCTGCCCGTGCTCAAAATATACAGCCTCATAAAACTGTTAGCCAGAGTCTGAACCTTTCTAGCTAATGGACGCTCCATAGAGATCAAACGATTCAGACTTCCCATACTTGCTGACTTTTTACTCAACGCGTCGGCCACCACATTTGCCTTAACTGGATGATACAAAATGGTGATGTCATAATCTTTCAGCAGTTCCATCTATCTCTGCTGCCTAGAGTTCAGATCCCTCTAAGTGAACATATGCTGCAAGCTGCGATGGTCAGTGTACACCTCATAATGGACACTATACAGTTAGTGCCTCCAGATTTTCAGCGTGAACACCACTGCTGCCAATTCTAAGTCATGAGTAGGATAGTTCTTCTCATGCACTTTCAACTGTCGAGAAGAGTAAGAAATCATCTTCTTTTCCTGCATCAAAATAGCACCAAACAAGAGCATGAAGCATCACAAAAAATAACAAAATCCTTGCCCTATACGGGCAATGCTAGAATAGGAGCTGTCGTCAATAATGTCTTGAGCTTTTGAAAGTTCTCCTCGCACTCGTCGGACCACTGAAATGGTACCTCTTTCTGTGTCAAACGGGTCAAATGAGAAGCAATAGAGGCGAAGCCTTTCACGAACCGACGATAATAGCTAGCCAGACCCACGAAACTACAAATTTCGATCACTGATGTGGGCCTAGCTCATTACCTGACTGCCTGAATTTTTTGTTGATCCACCGTAATACCCTTCTTTGAAATTACATGCCTAAAGATGGACACAGAAGACAACCAAAATTCACACTTGGAGAACTTAGCATACAACCTCTTCTCTCGCAATACCCCAAGAGCAATCTTCAAATGTTTCTCATGCTCTTCCTTACTTCTAGAATACTGTAACACCCCGCATCTTAAAATAAAGGTTAGACTCATATTGTTAGAGTTTCAGAGGAAATTTGAAGGTTTGAACGTTTTACGAAAGTGGCTGAGGGGCCTATTTTAGGCAACCATAACACCTTGATTCATTGTGAATTTGGAAAAGGTTCCTCAATGAAAGTTATAGTACATAGAAATACCTTTCCAGACATATAAGGGTCAAGCCAATCAGAGTTCGGATCAAGGAGATATGATCATCTCAAAATGGCTAATAGAGGGGTGCTCAGATTTGATAGAATCGGCTAAGTTTTCGATACGTCTGCCTTCCAGCCGAATTTCATGAAAATCTTTTAGGAATTTGAGAAAACTTAAAAACATAAAATTTGTAGCCCTTTGAAAGATATTTCCAAAGGTATATTCTGGAGCCAAAACAGAATTTTGTGCTAGGAGTTATGCCAATTTTACCGAATACTATTAGAATGACCTAGGGCGCCGCCCCCGCCAAGCCAAAATCGCATAAAAATGTAATTTTCAGCAGGTCCTGTAATATAGGCCTAGTGCGTCGCCCAGCGACGCACCTAGCCAAATTATGCCTGAAACGTCTTTTTCGAATTTTATATGTACCCAACTCCGAATTTTCTTTTCCACTTCATTATAAACTGTCTTTTTGGAGAGAAAAAACTCTAGGGCTTGAACAAATCATCCAATGTGAGTTTCTATTCAAACCCCATTTATTACATCAATCTAACAAAGATTAACGTTAGAATCTCAATCTATTCCATAGATTATCGATTGAATCTTTGTCTTGGGCAAAAAAACCCTAGAATCCGAATTCAAGAGGATTGAACTTCAAAAAGGTAATACTTGTACTCTCTAATCACTTATAGTTATGAATTGATGAGTTCTTGGGAGAATCGTAAATGGTTTTGATAGAGAGTATCATATGAACTATGCTAGGGTTTTGGATTATTAACTTAGGATTGTTGTAGTCTTATGGGTGGTGAAGAATGATGTTACTTTCATCAAATTGAGATTGTAGAATCACCTATAAGTAATAGAATGGGAATTGGGTGAAGAAACACCATTAATGGAGATTGTGGAGCTTTATACCCACCAAGTGTTTGATAAAATGCTTAGATGACCAAAGTATGGATATTATTGTTAATATAGAATCCCTTTGACTTGTACTGACATAGATTAAAGTTGAAAGGGTTGACAAACATTGTATTATGCTCAAAGGTTGGAATTAAGGTATGTGAGGCTAACTATCTACGTTAGGGAATATTCATAATTCTCCCTACGCCTCATTCTTCATACTTGTCAGTAATTTGACTCAGCATACAATTTAGCCCTAGTTTCATGATATGTTGTAGAACTGTTATCTTTTAGGGTTGCAGTTACAGAATTCGTTCATGGTTGTCAATTTGAATATCATGAACTCAGCGCGAAATCTTTATTGAATTATGCATTATTACCACATGAGTCTCAGTCTAGAAATTCAATATGCTAAAAAACAGTCAATGTTTTTAGTTCAATCCAGCATGTCTATTTCAGTTCAGTATTGTTCATTGTTGTTATGATCTCAGTCTTTATTAATCAACCATAATTGAGGATATGTGATTTTTCCCAAGGGTACAGTCTTATGTATACGTATACTTGGCTGAGGCCATTGACTGACCCACTACTAGGCCGTGGACATAGCGTGCATTTATTATTGGGCCGAGGCCTCACATATACAAACATAGATAAAACAGATAATTTCGATACAGAGCAGGGAGTATTCATATCTCTACTTCCTTTGCTATCACAGGTTACAACTATCGATTATCGCTCTCGCTTTCGATTCCGTACTTCTGTTGCTTCGTTGCTTTACATACCAAGACAATTCAAATGTCGATGTCCCTTTTATTGCTTGGGGGCCTGTATCTCGCGATGCAGGTAACGATATACAGGTTGACGACTCAGCTGTTTAGGAGTGCACGTATCAGCTATTGGTGAGCCTTATATTCCTTCAGGGCGTTGTCAGCTATCCAGTTATTTCAATTTTTAGACGGTTATATTATTCAGTATTCTTAAAGGCTTCATAGACATAGTCCGAACAGTAAGATATTTGTTATGTTAGCCTTGCTGGCATTATACTCAATTGTTCAGTTATTTTGGTTTAGCCAGGTTGGCTATTTTCTGACATTTTAGATTGTCTAAGTATTTTCGCATTATGATATTTTTGTTAGACTACCAGTTAATCCGCATGTGTTGGTTTTATTATATAATTTAGTCATCTTTTGATATCACATGTTGATTCAGCCAGTCAGATGGTTT
This sequence comes from Lycium ferocissimum, assembly GCF_029784015.1. Classification (NCBI taxonomy): domain Eukaryota; kingdom Viridiplantae; phylum Streptophyta; class Magnoliopsida; order Solanales; family Solanaceae; genus Lycium; species Lycium ferocissimum. Next base: position 71,035,554 of record NC_081345.1, read on the forward strand.
GCTCGGTCACATGCAGTCAGGCACCGGGTGTCGTGTTACGTCTAGGCCCAGATTCGGGGCGTGACAAAGCTTGGTATCAGAGAACTAGGTTCAAGTGTCTTAGGGAGTCTATGAAGCCATGTCCAGTAGGGTATCTTATATATGTGTGAAAGCCCTACACATATAAATAGTTGACCACCAAGACATTCAGGATTATCTCATTTCTTTCTACTCTCGATCGTGCCATAAAGCTTAGAGCAATAGGCAACCTTCTCTTCTTATCGAATTATGTACGTTTCGAATGCGCAGGCAACGAATAGTAAATTCAAGGCCCAACTGAGTTTTATTATCCATAGGGGTACAATTGTGATGTACTTGCTGGTAACGAATGAGACTTGAGGTGCTATTGAAAGGTGAATAGAGTGTAAGTTGCCCGAGAAAGGGTGTTGTATAATGAATGGGAAGTTGAATGATAATGATGTTCTTGAGAAAAGAGAATAAGATACTATAGGGAGGGGATATCAGAGAAATTAGAAAAGGAGCTAAGTTTGCAAGAAACGTAAATCATGGAGGATCTCAAGGAGGTGGGGCCAGACAGTTTTTTATCGGAGGTCATCAGGACCTACTCCATCTGCAGCTAGTACACTAGTCTCGAGATCTAGATATGATCAAAAAGGTCAGTTCAGCTAGAAACTGAGTTTAAGAGCACCAGCCTCTCAGTGTCATACCAGTGTGAGCCACAGAAGTTTTCAGAATCTTATGTGCAACAAGTGTTATAGGAGACACCAAGGGGTGTATTGTTTGGGCCTTGATGTGTGTTTCGGTGGCTCCTCTTAATTCTCAAGCCCAGTCAGGTTGTAATACAGCTAAGCCTGGTATTTTTGTTCTCAGTGAAGACGGCTTGGATGCTTCAGCAGGTCGTCAGGACAAAGAGGCATCCCCAGTTATCACCACAAATGAAATTTTTGTACTAACTATGCCTGTTAATAAAAGATATATGTATGAAATAAGAACAATGAGTAGACAATATTAAATTTTCAGGAATCATTGTAGTTTGTTTAAGTTTAGTCAGATCAGAGTTAGAGAGTACGACGGTTGTAAGTTACTATAAGAAGTAATTATTATTATGAGATAAGGAGATGTGACAGTTCTCTCTTAAGCTATGTGAGTAAGTGTTTATCCCAGATGTGTATAGTCTGATATGATTTTGAAGTGTATAGAAAGTTTGGGTTTAGTAGTTCTAATCTTTCATATAAGATAGATGAAAGTTTCTTAAGTGTGATCCATAGTTTAGAAAAGATAGTATACGACCATAGAATAGCGTCAGATGATGAGGGAGAGTTAGAAATAACTTAGGTTATTCAGAACACCTTAAGTGGGTGATAGTTCAGATACATCTGAATGTGTTAGAAACCAAGGGCTTAAGTTAAATTCGAAGTAGAGTGATTAGTGGAAGAAGAAATCAGCTAAGCCGTAAGAGAGCAAACTACAGAAGAGTTGTCAAAAAGGGGTTTCCCTAAGATTTACAGTGTGAGCAGAGTTAAGTCGTTAAGATAGAGTATGCCAGTTATGAATACAGTAGCCACCCATTCATGTAAGTAATTTAGTTTTTCCCAGTAAGAAATTGTTCAGAAGTGAGTAGGAAAAATAAGGAATTACAGAAGATAAGGAAAGTTAATTGTATCCCAACAAAAGAGAAACTTTTGTAAGCATAAGACGTTAGCCTTGGTCTAAGGGGGAGATGCATAAATCGCTAGTAAGTCCAGTGAGATAATTGATGACCCGAAGGATTAGCATGAGATATGAAGAACCTCAGTTTAGTTAGGTTGGCATAATGAGATAGTCTCCATAAGGAATATGCCTCAATTTAGAAGAAACCCGAAGTGAGTAGAATGATCGTCGATCGAATTGTGTCAAGTTCAATTATTATCGATTAGGCGATCACAGAAAAGCTATAAGATCATGCCCAGTTATGTGTCACAAGGGTAGTGCCATTGCATGAGACTCTAATCTTTAGGGTGCTAGTCAAAGACTTAGCGCACAACAGTACTATGAGTATTTTAGGAAGTATCTTAGAAAGAAATCAAGTATGGGAAGTACAGCTCATGATTGCGACAGACAAGAGAACTATGGTGAAAGAAGTTCACCGCTTATCCAAGCTAGGAATTTGACTTTCGGACTCCGAATTGGGTGGAGTTGTTGCCCAGAACATGGCTTATTCCTCCTTAGTCGTTGAAGTAAGAGAGAAGCAGTTTGGTGATTCCTACTTGTTGCAGATGAAAGAGGGGATTCACAAACATAAAGCGTCAGCTTTTGAACAAGGGGGAGATGGCGGTACCATGAGATACCGAGGCAGATTATGCATTCCAGATGTAGATGGGCTCAAAGAGCGGATTATGTCAGAAGCTCACAATTTCAGTTATTTCATTCACCCAGATTCCACGAAGATGTATCATGATCTTAAGGAGATTTATTGGTGGAACGATATGAAAAAGAATGTGGCAGGGTTTGTGGCTAAGTGCCCGAAATTGTCTGCAAGTGAAAGCCGAGCACCAGAGGCTTGGCGTCTTGGTTCAGAATATAGATATTCCTATTTAGAAATGGGAGATAATAAATATGGACTTTATAACAGGTATACCTCATTGAGTTAGGAGGCACGATCAGATTTGGGTGATTATGGACAAATTTACAAGTCGGCACACTTCTTACCTGTTAAGACGACAGATTCAGCACCAGACTATGCCAAGTTGTTATTCGAGAAATCGTTCGACTTCATGGGACCCAATGTCTATAATTTCAGATCGTGATGCCCAGTTCACAGCAAACTTCTGGAGATCATTTCAGAAAGGATTGGGTACCAAGGTTAACCTCAGCACAACTTTTCATCCGCAGACTGATGATCAGACAGATACGCTATTCAGATCTCATGTTACAATATTCATGTCAGTTCAATACTCAGATATTCATGTCAGCTTAGTACTCAAATGTCAGTCCAGTACTCATGTATTCATGCCAGTCCAGTATTCAGTTAATCCAGTATTCAGTCAGCTTAGTATTCAGTTAGTTCAGTAGATATTCAGTTCAGTATCTCAGCAGTTCAGTAATCATGTATTCATTCAGTTCAGTAAGCATGTGTCCTTGATTTCAATGGTAATTGGGATGACCACCTGCCTCTTATTGAGTCTACTTACAATAATAGTTACCATGCTAGTATTGGGATAGCGCCGTACGAAGCTTTGTATGGGCGCAGATGTAGATCACCGATTGGTTGGTTCAAAGTTGGTGAAGTAGAGTTGTTAGGACCAGACTTGGTCTATCAGGATATGGAGAAGAGAAAGTCAAGTTAATTCAAGAGCGTTTGAGAATGGCTCAGAGTCCCCAGAAGTCTTACACAGATGTATGGCGGAGGGACTTAGAGTTTCAAGTTGATGATTGGGTGTTTCTTAAAGTTTTTCCTATGAAGAGAGTTATGGGGTTTGGTAAGAAGGGGAAGCATAGTCCCGCTATATTGGACCGGATAGAATCCAACGAAAGGTTGGTCAATTGGCTTATGAGCTTGAGTTGCCACAAGACTTGAATACTGTGCATCCAGTGTTTTATGTGTCCATGTTGAGAAAGTGTGTGGGAGACCCATCATTGGTTGTCCCGACTGATAACATAGCAGTCAATGATAGTTTGACTTATGAAGAAGTCCCAGTGAAAATCCTTGATCGCTAGGTTCGCAAGTTGAGAACTAAGGAGGTAGCCTCAGTAAAGGTTTTGTGGAGAAGTCAGAAAGTTAAAGAGGCTACATGGGAAGCCGAAAAACACATGAAGTCCAGATATCCCTATCTCTTTGAAGAGTCAGCAGAAAATGTCGAAGGTAATTTATCTTCCCATTTAGATTTCACTCTAAAGTTCCATGTTCCCAGTATTCAGTTAGCATAGTAGTCACTCAGTAAGTCTCATTTAGCCAGTTCAATAGCTATTCAGTTTAGTAAGCTATTCAGTTTAGCAATCCCTGTCAGTTTATTAGCATTCAGGTGTTCATTACAGTAGTGAACACGAGTTTCCGTCAGCCTAGTTAACCCAAACCCATCATTCGAGGATGAATGATCCCAAGGGGGAGATATTGTAACACCCCGTATCTTAAAATAAAGGTTAGACTCATATCGTTAGAGTTTCAGAGAAAATTTGAAGGTTTGAACGTTTTGCGAAAGTGGTTGAGGGGCCTACTTTAGGCAACCATAACACCTTGATTCTTTGGGAATTTGAAAAGGTTCCTTAATGAAAGTTGTAGTACATAGAAATACTTTTTCAGGTATATAAGGATCAGGCCAATCGGAGTCCGGATCAAGGAGATATGATCGTCTCAAAATGGCTAATAGAGGGGTGCTCAGATTCGATAGAATCGGCTAAGTTTTCGATATGTCTGCCTTCCATCCCAATTTCGTGAAAATTCGTTGGGAATTTGAGAAAACTTAATACATGAAAGTTTTACTCCTTTGAAATATCTTTCCAAAGGTATATTGTGGAGCCAGAAAGGAGTTTTTTGCTAGCAGTTATGCCATTTTACTGAATGTTGTTAGAATGGCCTAGGGTGCTTCTCCAAGCAAAAATTGCATAAAAGTGTAATTTTCAGCAGGTTCTGTAATATAGGCCTAGTACGCCGCCCTGGGCAACGCTCTGGGTGACGCACCAGACACAATTATGCCTGAAATGTCTTTTTCGAATTTTATATGTACCCAACTCCAAAAAACTTTTTCCACTTCGTTATAAACTCTCTTTTTGGAGAGAAAACACTCCAGGGCTTCTACAAATCATCCAAGGTGAGTTTCTACTCAAACCCCATTTACTATTACATCAATCTAACAAAAATTAACGCTAGAATCTCAATCTATTCCATAGATTATCGATTGAATCTTCGTCTTGGACAAAAGAACCCTAGAATCCGAATTCAAGAGGATTGAACTTCAAAACGGTAATACTTCTACTCCCTAATCACTTATAGTTGTGAATCGATGAGTTCTTGGGAGAATCGTAAATGGGTTTGATAGAGAGTATCCTACGAACTATGCTAGGGTTTTGGATTATTAACTTAGGATTGTTGTAGTCATATGGGTGATGAAGAATGATGTTACTTTTATCAAATTGAGACTGTAGAATCACCTAGAAGTAATAGAATGGGAATTGGGTGAATAAACACCATTAATGGAGATTGTGGAGCTTTATGCCCACCAAGTGTTTGATAAAATACTTAGATGACCAAAGCATGGATATTGTTGCTAATGTAGAATCCCTTTGACTTGTATTGATATAGATTAAATTTGAAAGGGTTGACCAACGTTGTATTATGCTCAAAGGCTGGAATTAAGGTATGTGTGGCTAACTATGTCACAACCCAACTAGTGGGCCATGATGGGTACCCGGAGCGGGCTACCGAGCACCACTCATCATACTAACAGTACTCCACCTGGACATACATCATTCTCAACACACGACTTATCATGAAGCAATCTCTAAATATCTCCCCAAAACATGTATATGTGCATAATCCCACAAGGCTATAAAAACGATGTACAGAGTATACAATGAAGAAGTCACATAGCACCTACAATCTACACATAGCCTCTAACTGGAATACTGAAATCACAAGGGTGGGATAGGACCCCGTCATGCCCCAATATGTACACAAAAGAATATACCAATAGGCTGCACCCCCGGAGTAGTGGGGTGCTCATGTAAATCCGCTGAGTAAGCTCCTAAGCGTCTACGCCGTCTCTCTGTCGACCTGTGGGCATGAACACAGCGTCCATAAAAGAAAAGGACGTCAGTACGAACAATGTACTGAGTATGCAAGGCATGTATGTCAGCATAATAAAGAAGAAAGAGAATATGAGATGACAAGATAACCTGTTACTGATTGCCTCTTAAGGCGGAATCATGCATGCTAACTTTCATAATAAACAACCTCATATCATGTATACATATGTAAACTGCCCGTCCATATAGGTACGGTGTGATTATCATTAGCCCGCGTCCGGGGTAAACATCTCAAGCCGCCCACTAATGGTGTCTGGTCGGCCAATTAGGCACGCTGTAATCATAATCATAGCTGCCCACTACGCCTGTCGTAGTGGTGACTGCCCTGCCAATTAGGCACGGTGTAATCTTACATATACATAATCTAAAGCATGCATGAGAGCTCAAGTAAAATTGTAACTCTATCGAAGTGACGTAAGGTTGGGAACCTCCGATTACATTATGGAATAATTCTCATCACTATGTCTCACCTTGAAGGAACTAATATCATGAGGTGAGGTAACAACAAGAAGTAACATGAAGAAATCATAAAGATAAGAATATCAAGTTCACCATAGCATCATTATCATCATCATTATCGTGGAACATATCTCATCTCTATCTCATAAGAAGCTCTTGAGAATCCTTAACTTTCATCTTTTGGGATGTAAGAAGGTCATGGAAATATGGAAATGAAATCATAATGTAGAAGTCATACCTTTGAAAGAAGGGGACTAGCCTTACATACCTTTACGTCTCCTTAATGACTAAGTGTTCTCCTGCCAAGCTCACAACTCTACATTCAAAAGAATTCATACTACATTAGATCATTAGAACCATGCTTAAGGCTAAGCTAAGGCGACGAAGAGCTAACGAAAATTGGGCAGCGTTTCCTTTATTTCGACAACTTTCTCCATATACTAAACAACTCCCAAACATCAATAACAGCATCCATAAGATCATAATCAATAAACTTCTTCAAGTTAAAAATTATTCAATCCTCACAATTCCCTTTCAAAATCTTTCACAAGCATAGCTACAACACAACACCACGTTCATTCTCATTTAGTACTTCCTTCGCATTATTAGCATCATTCATAACAAGATTATACTCATCTCATACTAAGAATCATGACTCAAATTAGCTTACTACTCAAAATGCCCTTATTTCCACATTTGACTCATATTCTACATTCTTCTCTAATCCAAGTCTTTCAACCACTCAATACCTTTATTAACTTGAAATAAGTGTAAAACTCACCTTTGATTATGTAGAAATAATCTTTGGATGAAGACACCCCACTTGAGAAAACCCCCACTTCAATTCCAAAGGGAACCTTGGCTTCCACAAACCCTAGTGATCTTCTCTACACTTGATTTTGTTGGTTCTTGATGATAAATCTTTGATCTCTCTTGAATTTATGTTAATGAGGTGTATGGAATATTCTAGAGGTCTCATGAAGTGTGGAGAAGGTGGAAAATTAGAAATATAAACTTGAGTCCTCCTTATATAAAATTTTAAAAGCTGCCCGTCAAGGTTTATACGGACACTTATACGGTCCGTATAACTTATACGGCCAGTATAAGAGACCGTATAATACTTCCTGTGGAGGACCTTTCTCTAGACAGGTTATACGGTCCCTTATACGGACCCTATAACTTATATGGACCCTTATAAGTGGCCGTATAACTCACTTTTTTTCGGAATTGCACTTGTTGATTCGTTTGACTTTCAATCCTTGTGGAACCTTCTTGACACTTGTATAATACTTCATCAACCATCTAAGGAGCCTTATAACCTTTCCTCAAGACATTACTAAATCAACATTAGCTCGGTTGTTACAAAACCCTTCCGAACACAACCTATACTTGCCTTCTTCGATGAACTTTATTCTCTTGCCTCAAATGTCTTTGGAATCTTAGTTAGAATTATTAAATATCCCTTCTTACTTGTAAAGACAATACCTTAACTTGTGTTAGTTTATTCACCACATAATAACCCAAAACTCCGAGGTGTAAGACTCTCCCCCCTTAAGGACATTCGTCCTCGAATTTTAAATTCTCGGGAATTCTGCGAAAATTTTGCCAGAGTTTCACCTATAATTTGGCACTACCACCCTGTCACACCAACCCAAAATAATATCGCCTCACAGGGCTACAACAACAACAGGAAGAAAACGTGGCCACACAGGACCAAAAGCATTAAGAGAGAGCATTACGTACCTTAGGACAATGATGTCTCATCTTGAATCTCTTCCGGGGGTGGAAATAACTACAGATATTTGGACCTCATATCTTCTTCTGCTTCCCAAATCATTTCTTCTCTGTTATTGTTTCTCCATAAGACCTTGACTGAGGCTACCTCTTTGTTCATGAGCCTCCGCACTTGCCCATCTTTTATAGCAATGGGTACCTCTTCATAAGCCAACTTCTCTGTAACTTGAAAATCATCTACCGGCACGACTCTAGAAGGATCTCCACCACATTTGCGGAGCATTGGCACATAAAAAACTGGATGGACTGATTCAAGTTCCGGAGGTAAATGTAGTTCATAAGCCACTTGGCCCACCTTGCATATGATCTTATAAGGTCCAATATATCGGGGATTAAGCTTACCTTTCTTGCCGAATCTCATTACACGTTTCATCGGCGACACCTTTAGGAATACCTAATCGTTAATTTGGAATTCCAAGTTCCATCGGTGATTGTCCGCATAAGACTTTTGGCGACTTTGAGCTGTCAACAATCGGTCTCGGATGAGCTTGATCTTTTCCATCGCTTGCTGAATCAATTCTGGACCTATCAGTTGTGTCTCTCCGACTTCAAACCATCCAATTGGCGATCTACACTTCCTTCCATACAGAGCTTCATACGGAGCCATCTGGATGCTGGAATGATAACTGTTGTTGTAGGAAAATTTAATAAGTGGCAAATGATCATCCCAATTACCTCTGAAATCTAATACACATGCCCGCAACATATCTTCTAAGGTTTGAATAGTGTGTTCAGCTTGTCCATCAGTTTGCGGATGAAATGCTGTGCTGAGTCTCACTTGAGTTCCCAAGCCTTCTAGAAAATATTTCCAAAATTTAGCTATAATTTGTGCTTCTCTATCCATGTTAATGGATACTGGGACACCATGAAATCGCACTATCTCTTGAAGATACGACTTTGCATAATCTTCTGCTGAATATGTAGTTCTGACTGGAAGAAAATGGGCTGATTTCGTGAGTCTATCAACAATCACCCATATGGAGTCATACTTACGCTAAGAACGAGGCAAACCTATAATAAAATCCATATTGATCACCTCCCATTTCCAGGTTGGAATTTCTATGGCTTGCAACAATCCCCCTGGCTTTTGATACTCAATTTTCACTTGTTGTCAATTTAGGCACTGAGCTACAAATTTTGCGATATCTTTCTTCTCCAACTAAACATCACATAGGCTGCCCATAGATTTATGGCTAAGAGCATCGGCCACCACATTTGCCTTTCCGGGGTGATATAAAATACTCACATCATAGTCTTTCAGCAAACTCTAACCATCGCCTCTGCCGCAGATTCAACTTCTTCTGCTTGAAAATATACGGGATAATCTTATTATCTATATAGATATCAACATGATGTCACGACCCAGCACCGCATGCCGTGACTAGTGCCCGAGCTGGGCACTCGTACCCACCTATCATTAATAATCAGATCATAGAAAATATAATGAAAACTTATACGTACAGAAAGGCACGACACCGCGCACACATATATATACAAATATCATAAGCACAACCTGGGGAATACAGAACACAAATGCAACCGAACAGTGCTACCCACAACCCACGTTTATGTCTACAGGCCTCTAACAGTAATAACAGAACCATATGACGGGACAGGGCCCCGCCGTACCCTGAATAAATATATACATATATAACAAAAGAGTCTGTACCACAATAACGGGCTCCGACAAGCGGAGCTCTCCAACGTAGCCGAGTAGGGATCCTAAGCGGCGGCTCACCCAAACGAGTGTCCGTACCGCGCGGTACGAAACGCAGCCCCCGAAGAAAGGGGGTCAAGAGGGAAGATGTACTGAGCATGTAAAGCACAGAATACAATATATAGAACCATAACCGAACTGGAATATATCGAAATAAATATAGTAATCAGGAAATCAAAACTCGCCTGTGAATCATATATCATGCAGGTCCATATCATGTCATCAAATCAATATGTACATATAGCGTACCCGGCCCTCCGCAGGGACTCGGTAAATAAAATCATGTAAACATCATGTATAGTAATCATGTAATCATATGCATATGCCGTACCCGCCCCCTCTAGTGAGGGACTCGGTGAATAGGATCATCAAATGCCATCCCGGCCGCCATCCCCATATCATCACATCATCATATCATCATATATAAATATATAACGTACCCGCCCTCTAGTGAGGGACCGGTGAACAATGCAATGAGACGTGCACGAATACGTACCCGGCCCGGACTCGGTGAAAGAGGTAACAACCATATGCACGAGCGCAGTGAAAGTGAGGAACCATATGCACACAAATCATTTAAAAGACTCGATGAAATAAGTTAGGCGAACCATCATTCAAAAATCGGAACAATTGTTATATCAAGTACCTTTCGATATCTCTAATTTATCAAACCGGACTTAGGAATCATAATTACATATCGAGGTCATATGCGTAACAATCCTTATTTAAAATGCATACGAATCATAATCAAAACTTACCAAATAGTAGGGAATCCATATTCGGAGATCAAGATGAAAATAGTACTAAACCTTTCTTAAAGGTCATTAAGGATAATCGTAGAAAAGCCGCGGTCCCCACGGACGGGTGCCGACCCCATCCGAGCCCGATTACGAGAGTTAGGGGAATGTTATGTCTTATGAAGTTACCCATTATGTTTCGGGGCGATCCGAGCTCATATGCAAAAGTTACGAGCGTTTGAAGTTCGGAACCTTTTAGTAACAAAATTCTTTCTAAGACTTTTGAAATTTAATCTTTTGAGAACATAAGAACCTTAGTTTGGTTACATAGGAGAGTAAGTTTTAAGAATGAATAAGATACATATCTAAGCTCGGATCCTAAGAGTGGAATTACCCCGAGGCTCGTCATAGCCTATTTATCACTAAGGCATGCCAAAGAAGGAAAAGTCACGCCTTACATACCTCTTCCGCTCGCAAGCTAAGTCAAGCCTCAACTCTCGGATGCTCCAAGATCTACATAACGCCAATATA
>NC_081345.1:71046672-71103559 GCF_029784015.1 Lycium ferocissimum
TCAAACAAGGGGAAGACCCCGTGCCCCATTTGACCAAAAGAATATACTAAAGGCACCGGAGTAGGGGTGCTCGTAAATCCCGAGTCTAAGCGTTCCCACTATCTTCCGTCTACCCTCGCGGGCATGAACAGATTCATAAAAGAAAAGGACGTCGCACGAACAATATCGAGTATGCAAGGCATGTATGTCAACATAATAAAGAAGTAAGAGAATATGAGATGAAAAGATAACCTGTGACTGATTGCCTCTTAAGGCGGAATCATGCATGCTAACTTTCATAATAAACAACCTCATATCATGTATACATATGTAAACTTCCTGTCCATATAGGTACGGTGTGATCATCATTAGCTCGCGTCCGGGCCTCCCGTGTCCGTGGTAAACATCTCAAGCCGCCCACTAGTAGTGTCCTCCCGACCAATTAGGCACAGTGTAAGCTGCCCACTACGCTTGTCGTAGTGGTGACTACCCGGCCAATTAGGCACGGTGTAATCTTACATATACATAATCTAAAGCATGCATGAGAGCTCAAGTAAAATTGTAACTCTATCGGAGTGACGTAAGGTCGGGAACCTCCAATTACATTATGGAATAATCCTCATCACTATGTCTCACCTTGAAGGAACTAATATCATAAGGTGAGATAACAACAAGAAGTAACATCAATGAAATCATAAAGATAAGAATATCAAGTTCACCATAGCATTAATATTATCATCATTATCATGCAACATATCTTATCTCTATCTCATAAGAAGCTTTTGAAAATCTTTAACTTTCATCTTTTGGTATGTAAGAAGGTCATGGGAATATGAAAAGGAAATAATAATGTAGAAGTCATGCCTTTGAAAGAACGGGACTAGCCTTACATACCTTTACGTCTCCTTAACGACTAAGCTTTCTCCTTCAAGGCTCACAACTCTACATTATAACGAATTCGTACTACATTAGATCATTAAAAGCATGTTTAAAGCTAAGCTAAGGCGACTAAGAGCTAACGAAAATTGGGCAGCATTTCCTTTGTTTTGACAACTTTCTCCATATACTAAACAACTCCCAAACATCAATAACAACATCCATAATATCATAATCAATAAACTTCTTCAAGTTAAACATTATTCAATCCTCACAATCCCCTTTCAAAATCTTCCACAAGCATAGCTACAACACAACACCATGTTCATTCTCATATAATACTTCCTTCGCATTATTAGCATCATTCATAACAAGATTATACTCATCTCATACTAAGAATCAGGACTCAAATTAGCTTACTACTCAAAATGCAGAATCATGACTCAAATTAGCTTACTACTCAAAATGCCCTTATTTCCAAATTTGAGCTCATATTCTACATTCTTCTCTAATCCGAGTCTTTCAACCACTCAATACCTTTATTAACATGAAATAAGTGTAAAACTCACCTTTGGTTATGTAGGAATGATCTTCAAATGAAGACACCCAACTTGAGAAAACCCCAACTTCAATTCCAAAGGGAAGCTTGGCTTCCACAAACCCTAGTGATCTTCTCTACATTTGATTCTGTTGGTTCTTGATGATAAATCTTTGATATCTCTTGAATTTATGTTAATGAGGTGTATGGAATATTCTAGTGGTCTCATGAAGTGTGGAGAAAGTGAAAAATAAGAAATATAAACTTGGGTCCTCCTTGTATAAAATTTTAAAAGCTGCCCGTCAAGGTTTATACGGATATTTATACAGTCCGTATAAGTGACCGTATAATACTTCCAGTGGAGGACCTTTCTCTGGACAAGTTTATACGGACCGTATAAGTTATACTGTCCCTGACACGGACCGTATAAGTTATGCGGACCGTATAAGTGGCCGTATAACTCACTTTTTCCGGAATTGCACTTGTTGATTCATTTGACTACAATCCTCGTGGAACTTTCTTGACACTTGTATAATACTTCATCAACCATCTAAGGAGCCTTATAACCTTTCCTCAAGACATTACTAGATCAACATTAGCTCAGTTATTACAATACCGTTCCGAACACAACTTATACTTCGCTTTCTTCGACGAACTTTCTTCTCTTGCCTCAAATGTTGTCACGACCCAACCGGAGGGCCGCGACGGGTACCCGGTGCTAACCCACCCGAGCACCTCTTAACATACTTTCACATCACATCTAGGTGAGCCACATAGTTAAATCATGCTTTTCATTCATCATTATTCTAATCTCATTGGGCGACAATTTACTTATATCATCAATAACATCTATGCCCATATAAATGTACATAAGCTGACGAGGCTAACAAAATAATATCCCAAAATATAGGCCGACAAGGCCAAACATATATAACCATATACACATGTCTACGAGCCTCTAAGATGAATACGTCATATCATAACATATAGGCGGGACAGGACCCCGCTGTGCCCATAAATATGTACCCAAAAGAATCTATACCAAAAGGCTGTGACTTCGAATGAAATGAGCTCCGCTATGTAGTCCACGAGAGATATAGCTATGGATCAAGTCCGTATCCCCGGCCACTATGCGGCATGACGTAGCGTTCACAAACAAAAGGACGTCAGTACGAAGAATGTACTGAGTATGTAAAGCATGATCAATATCAATATGAAAGCACAATAGACAACATATGTAATAACATAGGATGGGAGATAATAGTATCATCGTCATAGCACTTGCTTTCCATAGGGACATTCCATTTCTATTGCGTATTCGTGTACATACATCCATATCCGTACTCATTTACCGTTCGTATCCATTTTCGTATTCGTATTCATATTTCCATTCATACTCATGTTCATATCATATGCATATCATTTACTTAGCATTTACATATACATAACATATTCGTACTCATATTGATGTCATATACATAGCATTTATATAGCATACCCGACCACAAAGGTTCGGTGTTTCACATAGCTGGCCCTACCAAGGCTCAGTGTCATACTCCAGCCCTACCAAGGCTCGGGGTTTTCCGTACCCAATGCTGCGGTTGTGCGTGCGCATCATTATATATAGATATATACATATTTACTATATTCTACCCGGCCATATAAGCTCGGGGTTTCATAATAGCCATACATAGGCACATATACATATAAGCATCTTTAGCATTATTACTATCGTCATTCATTACATTCTATCCTTAGAGGACTACTCGTCGTATAGGGAACTTAGTACAATCGTATCATATCGAGAATCATAAGCTTAGTAGCTTTTAGAGATAGGATCATCGAAGAACATCGTAGGCTCATAGAAGGATAGATATTTGGCCAAAGAACCATGCCTTATGAAATAAGGGTTATCCTTACATACCTTTCCGTTTAACTATTCTATCACTTGCACGTGCTTCTTCAATGCTCACATTTCTACCTTCATTAGAGTGCATACTAACATTAGATAATCGATAACTTAGCATACATGACTAAATCTAGAGAAAATCGGACAGCATCTCCTTTATTTAAACGACTCCCTCCATATCAAATATCAACTCCCAAACATCAATAATAATATTCACAATACCATCACAATAGCCTTTATTCAACTACATTATCCTTACTTCTTCATTCACTTCAATTCATCCATATTCATGGTCATATCACACCATTAAGTTCATTCATATACAAAGTCTATTCCATGTTCTCCATATCATTGATAACATGATTATAATCATAATGTACCAAGAATCATAACTCAATCCAAACATCTATTCAAAAGTGACACTATTCCCACATTCATGACCCATTTCAATATCCTTTTGCAATCCAAGTGTTTTGAACTTTCAAATACCTTAAATAACATTAAAATATCATAAAACTTACCTTATATGGTGTAGGATTGAACCTCGGGTGCAAATACCTTACTTGAGCAAAACCCTAGTTTTTCCTTAACTTGGATTCTTTGTTTTTGATGGACTTTAATGGGTTTTCTTACTTTTGATTCACTTGGTTTGATGATAAGAACCTTTTATTTCCCTTGGATTCTTGTTCATGAAATGTATGCAATGTTCTAGAGACTTTAGAGAGAAGTGGGGAAGTGTTGGAATGAAATAATGAAGTTGGGATCACTTTTAAAGACTTGGAATAATTCAGCCCGTCGGGAGTTCCACGGACTCTTCCATGGTCCGTGGAACATGGTGTGGTCCGTGGTTCTAGTCGTGGTTCATGAACAGCCAATCACCATATCTGCTGGGACTTCCACGGACCCTTCCAAGATCCGTATAAGGTTACACAGTCCGTGGAAGTGGCCGTGAAACCCACAGCTTCTCCGAAGTTGTTCCCGTCGTCTCGTTTGATCTCCAATCCTTATGGAACCTTCTTGACACTTATTTATCACCTCATTAACAATCTAAGGGGCATTATAACTCTTCCCCAAAACATCATTAAGTTATCATCAACTTGTTACTCACGAATCCTTTCTGATACTTATCGTATACATTGCCTTCTCTTGGCAACTTTCTCGTCTAACATCGAATGTCTTTAAAATCTTTATTTAAAATCATCAAATGCTATTTCTTACTCATTAAAATACCATACTCTTCGTGCTCTTCCTTAGTCTATTCATTGTGCATCAACGGAAAATGTTCTGAGGTGTAACATTCTTCCCCCCTTAAGAACATTCGTCCTCGAATGTTAAGCACTCGGGGATTCTACGAAAATTTCGCCAGAGTTTCCCCTATAACATGGCACTACCATCCTGTCACAACAACCCATAATAACAATGCCTCACAGGGCCACAATGTAATAGCAATAGAATTTGGCTACACACGACCCAAATGCATAAAAAGGAAAACATACATACCTTACGATCTTGATGTCTCATCTTGGCCCTCTTCCGGGGGCTAAAATAAGTGCGGGTATTTGGATTTCATGATTTCTTCCGCTTCCCATGTCATCTCTTCTCGATTATTATTTCTGCACAAAATCTTAACTGAGGCCACTTCTTTGTTTCTAAGCCTCCGTACTTGCCTATCTAATATGGCAATGGGTATTTATTCATAAGTTAACTTTTCTGTCACTTGAACATCATTTACTGGGACGATCCTAGTAGGATCTCCAACACATTTATGAAGTATCGAGACATGGAAAACTGGATGAACTGACTCCAAATCAGGAGGTAGATCTAATTCGTAAGCCACTTTGCCTACCTTGCTCACAATTTCATATGGCCCAATGTACCGGGGACTTAACTTCCCCTTTTTGCCAAATCTCATAACGCCCTTCATTGGGGACACTTTCAAGAATACCCAATCTTTTTCTTGAAACTCTAAGTCCCTTAGACGATTATCCGCATAGGACTTTTGACGACTTTGGGCTGCTAACAACCGATTTTGTATGAGCTTAACTTTCTCTATAGCTTGTTGGACTAAGTCTGGCCCTATCAATTTAGCCTCTCCCGTTTCAAACCACCCAATTGGGGATCTACACTTTCGCCCATATAAAGCTTCATACGGTGCCATTTGGATGCTAGAATGATAACTATTATTGTAACCAAACTCAATAAGGGGTAAGTGATCATCCCAACTACCTCCAAAATCTAACATACATGCCCGTAACATATCCTCAAGAGTCTGAATGGTACGTTCAGCTTGTCCATCAGTCTGTGGATGAAATGCCGTGCTAAGGCTCACATGAGTCCCCAAACCCTCTTGGAAGGACTTCCAGAAATTAGCCGTAAACTGAGTACCTCTATCGGAGATAATAGATACTAGAACACCATGAAGTCGCACTATCTCTTTAACATAGAGCTTTGCATAATCTTCTGCCACATACGTCGTTCTGACTGGTAAGAAATGAGCTGACTTAGTGAGTCTATCCACAATCACCCATATGGAATCATACTTACATCGAGAACGGGATAAGCCTGTAATAAAGTCCATGTTAATTACTTCCCACTTCTAAGTTGGGATTTCTATAGCTTGCAACAATCCGCCCGGCTTTTGGTGCTCGATTTTCACTTGTTGACAATTGGGACATTGAGCTACAAATTCTGCTATATCTTTCTTCATCCCATTCCACCAATATATAGACTTAAGATCATGATACATTTTCGTTACTCCGGGGTGGATAGAATAACGGGAACAATGAGCTTCTCTCAATATTTGGTGGCGCAAACCTGCCACATTAGGAACTCATAATCTTCCTCGACATCGGAGAACCCCAACTCCTGCAATCTCAAATGATGACTCCTCTTTCTGAGGGAGTGTATCTCTGTAATGCATCAGCATGGGATCTTCGTATTGTCGCTCTTTCACTTCCACTACTAGCGACGAAACTGCTGAATTCTGGATGGTAGTTCCCCTGCTACCTGAGTCCACTACTCGAACTCCTAGGCTAGCTAACTGCTGGAGCTCACGAGCCATTTCCCTTTTCTCTAGTTGTACATCACACAAACTTCCCATAGATCGGCGGCTAAGAGTGTCAGCCACAACATTTGCCTTTCCGGGGTGATATAAAATGTCAACATCATAATCTTTTCGCAATTCCGACCATCGTCGTTGCCGCAAATTCAGCTCTTTCTTCTTGAAGATATACTGAAGGCTCTTATGATCTGTGTAAATATCCACATGGACGCCATACAAGTAATGTCTCCACATTTTTAATGCATGAATCACTGCAGCCAATTCTAGATCATGAGTTGGATAATTTTTCTCATGTTTTCGTAATTGCCTTGAAGCGTATGCAATCACCTTACCATGTTGCATCAATACACAGCCTAGCCCAAAGCCTGAAGCATCGCAATAAACAACGTAACCTTCCAATCCCTCTGGAAGTGTCAGGACTATGTAGAAGTCAATCTATCTTTTAGCTCTTGGAAGCCACGTTCACAAGCATCTGTCCATTGAAACTTAGCTGATTTCTGGGTCAGCTTTGTGAGTGGTGTAGAAATAGAAGAAAAACCCTCAACAAATCTCCTGTAATAACCTGCTAAGCCCAGAAAGCTACGAACCTCCGTAGGAGTCGTGGGCCTTGGCCAAGTCTTCACGGTCTCAATCTTTTGGCTGTCTACCCGAATACCATCGGCTGAAATAATGTGTCCCAAAAATGTCACTGAGTTCAACCAAAACTCACACTTAGTAAATTTTGCAAACAACTCTCGAGTTTGAAGAACTCTAAGGACAGTACACAAATGATCTGCATGTTCTGCCTTGGATCTAGAATACACCAAGATATCATCGATGAATACAATCACAAACAAATCTAGGAAAGGCCTGAACACATCATTCATCAAATCCATAAATCCGCCAAAGGCATTAGTTAGCCCAAATGACATCACCCGAAACTCAAAATGGCCATATCTTGTTCTGAAGGCTATCTTAGGAATATCTTTCTCCCTAACTCTCACTTGATGATACCCAGAGCTCAAATCTATCTTTGAAAATCATCTGGCACCTTGTAATTGATCAAACAAGTCATCGACCCTAGGAAGAGGATACTTATTCTTAATCATCACCTTGTTCAATTGCCGATAGTCAATGCACATTCTCAAGGAGCCGTCTTTCTTTCGGATAAACAATACGGGTGCTCCCCACGAGGATGAACTGGGCCTAATAAAGCCTTTCTCAAGCAAGTCTTTCAATTGCTCCTTCAACTCTTTCAATTCTGCAGGAGCCATTCTATAAGGAGGAATAGATATAGGCTTAGTGCCTGGCAACACATCAATAGCAAAAACAATCTCTCGCTCGGGAGGAAGGCCTGGAAGCTCTTCCGGGAACACATCCGAAAATTCATTCACTATGGGAACTAACTGAAGAGTCGGCGGTTCAGCTTCTACATCTTGAACCCGAACTAGATGATAAATGCAATCTTTTGTGATCATTTTCCTTGCCTTTAGATAGGAAATAAACCTACCCTTTGGTGACGCCGTGTTTCCTTTCCATTCTAAAACTAGTTCTCCCGGAAATTGAAAATGAACTATTTTCATTCTACAATCAACATTGGCGTAGCAAGAAGCCAACCAATCCATGCCCATAATAACATCAAAATTCACCATTTTTAACTCATGCAAGTCAATCATAGTACGACGATCACAAATCACAATTACACAATTTCTATATACTCGGCTAGCTATTATCGATTCACCAACGGGTGTAGACACCTCAAAAGGTTTAATCGACTCCAGTTTTATTCTAAACCGACCCGCAATATACGGAGTAACATATGACAATGTGGAGCCAAGATCTATCAAAGCATATACATCATGAGAAAATACCGATAATATACCTGTGACAACATCAGGAGATGACTCAAGATCTTGGCGTCCCCGTTCAAAGCATAAATACGGTCCGAGGATCTGGCCGGAAATGGGGACTCTCCCCCTACCTCTACCATGGCCGACTGGCGCATGTGAACCTGGCCCCATAAGGCGTATAGAAGATGAAGATCCAGCTATCGACCCTGAAGGTTGGGCCCTACCTGTACTACCAACTGGGGGCAATCACGCATGATATGGCCTAGTCGATGACATGAATAGAAAACCTATGAACCTAATCTGCACTGACCCCAATGTAACTTCCCACACTGGAAACATCGTGGTACGGGTGGCCTCGCCTGACCCGAATCGCCTCTGAACTGAGATCCCGAAAAGCTCTGACTCGGCCCGGGATGAGTAGATCTATCAAATCTCTGGCCTGAATACCGTGGAGGCGCACTAGTCATAGAATGGCCTGAATGCCTTGAAAACTGCTGTCTGTGCCCACCTCTATACTCACTTATCGGACCCGAAGATCTAGCCCTCTTGTTATGCCCTCTATCATGCTCACGCTCACTTCTTTGTTGTTGCAGGCTTTCTTCTAAATTTTGAGCATGGGCTTGAATGCGTGAGATATCCATATTGTCCTGAAGGGACGCGGTCAAGCATCTATCCATCAAATGTGGCCCTAGGCCTTTTACAAATCGGTGCACTCGGTCACCCATATCCGCTACCATGGCCGAAGCATACCTAGCCAAGGAATTGAAGCGGAGACTATACTCTAGAGGACTCATGCTCCCTTGTTTCAAATTCAAGAACTTGTCGGCTCTAGCTCGTCGAACTTCTGGAGGCAAATAATGTCGGAGAAATGCATCTACAAACTCTTGCCATACGGGAGGAGGTGCATTAGCTCCCCGTGAAGCCATCCAAACCGTGTACCAACATACCGCAACATCCCGTAATCTATAGGACGCTAGCTCCACCGATTCGGTGTCCGAAGCATGTATCAATCGAAGCGTCCTCAACATACCATCGATGAAATTCTGAGGGTCCTCATCCGGCTTTGATCCAAAGAATTTCGGAGGGTTCAAACTAATGAAATCACGGGCCCTTGCACTAACAGCCCTATCACCCTGCCCCGTACTTTGCCGCTGAGTCTGGGCAGCAACCAATTGAGTAACCAAATGAATGGCCTCTTTTACATCTTGGCCTGAAGCATTCGGTGGAGGAATCGGAGGGTCTTTGGGCCTGAGGGGTCGTGGCTCCCCTCACGCTCCTCTAATATAGGTGCGAACGGGAGGACCGAATTTGAGCCGCACCGTGGGACTCACTTTCTCTACTACCGGTGGCGGTGCACTTTCACCGCTTTTCGCCACCGTCTTGCCCCTTTAGGCTGCTATAGCCTTTTTCTTCACAGGCATTTCTGAAATACACAACACATGGTTAAGGAACAAGAAGTTCTTATATCATAGCTCTATCGCACGATTCTTATGAATAAAGAAGGTCATTCATTCCCAAAATGCCCGCAGCCTCTTGTTTATAAGTGTGGCGCGCAACACACCCATAACCAAGACTCTACTGGACACGGCTCGTAGACACACCCTAGGACTGAAGCTCGCTGCGATACCACTTTTGTCACGACCCAACCGGAGGGCCGCGACGGGTCCTCGGTGCTAACCCACCCGGGCACCTCTTAACATACTTTCACATCACATCTAGGTGAGCCACATAGTTAAATCATGCTTTTCATTCATCATCATTCTAATCTCACTGGGCGACAATTTGCTTATATCATCAATAACATCTATGCCCATATAAATGTACATAAGCCGACGAGGCTGACAAAATAATATCCTAAAATATAGGCCGACAAGGCCAAATACATCTAACCATATACACATGTCTATGAGCCTCTAAGATGAATACGTCATATCATAACATATAGGTGGGACAGGACCCCGC
Source organism: Lycium ferocissimum (assembly GCF_029784015.1). Taxonomy (NCBI): domain Eukaryota; kingdom Viridiplantae; phylum Streptophyta; class Magnoliopsida; order Solanales; family Solanaceae; genus Lycium; species Lycium ferocissimum. Next base: position 71,056,827 of record NC_081345.1, read on the forward strand.
CGTGCCCATAAATATGTACACAAAAGAATCTATACCAAAAGCTGCAACTCCGAATGAAATGGAGCTCCGCTATGTAGTCCCTGAGAGATATAGCTATGGATCAAGTCTGTCTCCCTGGCCACCCGCGGGCATGACACAGCGTCCATAAACAAAAGGACGTCAGTACGAAGAATGTACTGAGTATGTAAAGCATGATCAATATCAATATGAAAGCACAATAGACAACATATGTAATAACATAGGATGGGAGATAATAGTATCATCGTCATAGCACTTACTTGCTTTCCATAGGGACATTCCATTTCTATTGCGTATTCGTGTACATATATCCATATTCGTACTCATTTACCGTTCGTATCCATTTTCGTATTCGTATTCATATTTCCATTCATACTCATGTTCATATCATATGCATAGCCTTTACTTAGCATTTACATATACTTAACATATTCATACTCATATTGATGTCATATACATAGCATTTATATAGCATACCCGACCATAAAGGTTCGGTGTTTCACATAGCTGGCCCTACCAAGGCTCAGTGTCATACCTGGCCCTACCAAGGCTCAGGGTTTTCCGTACCCAACTGCAGTGGTGCGCGCGCATCATCATATATAGATATATACATATATACTATATTCTACCCGGCCATATAAGCTCGGAGTTTCATAATAGCCATACGTAGGCACATATACATATAAGCATCTTTAGCATTATTACTATCGTTATTCATTGCATTCTATCGTTATTGGACTACTCGTCGTATAGGGAACTTAGTACAATCGTATCATATCGAGAATCATAAGCTTAGTAGCTTTTAGAGATAGCATCATCGAAGAACATCGTAGGCTCATAGAAGGATAGATATTTGGCCAAAGAACCATGCCTCATGAAAGAAGGGTTAGCCTTACATACCTTTCCGTTCAACTATTCTATCACTTGCACGTGCTTCTTCAATGCTCACATTTCTACCTTCATTAGAGTGCATACTAACATTAGATAATCGATAACTTAGCATACATGACTAAATCTAGAGAAAATCGGACAGCATCTCCTTTATTTATACGACTCCCTCCATATCATATATCAACTCCCAAACATCAATAATAATATTCACAATACCATCACAATAGCCTTTATTCAACTACATTATCCTTACTTCTTCATTCACTTCAATTCATCCATATTCATGGTCATATCACACCATTACGTTCATTCGTATACAAAGTCTATTCCATGTTCTCCATATCATTTATAACATGATTTTAATCATAATGTACCAAGAATCATAACTCAATCCAAACATCTATTCAAAAGTGACACTCTTCCCACATTCATGACCCATTTCTATATCCTTTTGGAATCCAATTGTTTCAACTTTCAAATACCTTAAATAACATGTAAATATCATAAAACTTACCTTTTATGGTGTAGGATTGAACCTTGGGGGCAAATACCTCACTTGAGCAAAACCCTAGTTTTTCCTTCACTTGGATTCCTTGTTTTTGATGGACTTTAATGGGTTTTCTTACTTTTGATTTACTTGGTTTGATGATAAGAACCTTTTATTTCCCTTGGATTCTTGTTGATGAAATGTATGTAATGTTCTAGAGACTTTAGAGAGAAGTGGGGAAGTGTTGGAATGAAATAATGAAGTTGGGATCACTTTTAAAGACTTGGAATAATTCAGCCCGTCGGGAGTTCCACGGACTCTTCCACGGTCCGTGGAACATGGTGTGGTCTGTGGTTCTGGTCGTGGTTCATGACCAGCCAATCACCATCTCTGCTGGGACTTCCACGGACCCTTCCACGATCCGTATAAGGTTACACGGTCCGTGGAAGTGGCCGTGAAACCCACAGCTTCTCCGAAGTTGTTCCTGTCGTCTCGTTTGATCTCCAATCCTTATGGAACCTTCTTGACGCTTATTTATCACCTCATTAACAATCTAAGGGGTGTTATAACTCTTCCCCAAAACATCATTATGTTGTCATCAACTTGTTACTCACGAATCCTTTCCGATACTTATCGTATACATTGCCTTCTCTTGGCAACTTTCTCGCCTAACATTGAATGTCTTTAAAATCTTTATTTAAAATCATCAAATGCTATTTCTTACTCATTAAAATACCATACTATTCGTTCTCTTCGTTAGTCTATTCGCTGTGCATCAACGAAAAATTTTCCGAGGTGTAACAAATGTCTTTGGAATCTTAATTAGAATCATTAAGTATCCCTTCTTACTTGTAGGGACATCATGTACACCTTAACTTGTAATAGTATATTCACCACATAACAACCCAAAACTCTGATGTGTAACAAACTATCTACGTTAGGGAATATTCATGATTCTCCCCATGCCTCATTCTTCATACTTGTCAGTAATTTGACTCAGAATACAGTTTATCCCTAGTTTTATGATATGTTGTAGAACTATTATCTTCTAGTGTTGCAGTTACAGAATTTGTTCATGGTTGTCAATTTGAATATCATGAACTCAGGACGAAATCTTTATAGACTTATGCATTGTTACCACATGAGTCTCAATTTAGAAATTGAGTATGCTCAGACACAGTCAATGTTTTCGATTCGATCAAAGACATGTCTATTTCAGTTCAGTATTGTTCATTATTGTTATGGTCTCAGTCTTTATTAATTAACCATAATTGAGCATATGTGATTTTGCCCAAGGGCATAGTCTTATGTATACGTATACTTAGCCAAGGCCATTGACTGACGCACTACTAGGCCTTGGCCATAGCGTGCATTTATTATTGGGCCGTGGCCCCACATATATAAATACATATAAAACAGATAATTCAGATACAAAGCAGGGAGTATTCATATCTCTACTTCCTTTGCTATCACAGGTTACAGTTATCAGTTATCAGTCTCAGTTTCAGTTCCAGTACTTTGTTGCTTCAGTTGCTTTACATACCAGTACAATTCAAATGTGCTGATGTCCCTTTTTATTGCTTGGGGGTCTGCATCTCGCGATGAAGGTAATGATATACAGGTTGATGACTCAGTTGTTTAGGAGTGCACGTATCAGCTATTAGTGAGCCCCAGATTCCTTCAGGGCATTGTCAACTATCAGTTTTTGGACGGTTATATTATTCAGTATTCTTAGAGGCTTCATAGACACAGTCCGGACAGTAAGATATTTGTTATGTTAGCCTTGTTGGAAGTATACTCAGTTGTTCAGTTGTTTTTGTTTAGCCAGGTTGGCTACTTTCCGACATTTTCAGATCGTCTATGTTACACCTCGTACTTTTATATGTAAAGTTTTGTCGTGAGTTAGTTGACGAAGACTTAAAAGGTGAGGTTGTTGTCACGGTCATAAGGAATTATTCATGCTCATTCTTCATACATGAGAGCTTGGTATCATGTTTAGTAAGTACCGGGAAGGTTGGATGTTAAGTGAATCGAAGAAATTAAGTTGGTTGAAACTTTGGGAAAATTTGGCAGAATTCCGGACAGAAAAAATTTGGGTCAACTTTGGGGAGGCATATCTCCTAGAATAAACGGATTTACGGAACCCATAACCTATGCATTCATAAGTTCAGCGAGTCTTCTTTCTATCGCAACTGGCAGATCTGAATTCGCACATCGACGCTGGAAGATATGGGCCGTCAACGTGTCGACAATCCGTCGATGCACATCGACGACCCGTCGATTTTCAGGCGGTGCAGCTTATATATATATGCACATATTTCATGATTTTTCTCATTTTAGCTCACACCAATAGACCCTAAAATCTCTCTAATACTCATCAATCCTCTCCCAACCTTTCTTTATCATCCAAGTAAGATCCGCCCCGAAAACCCGAGCTAGTGAAGGGAAAGTTGTTCCTAGGGTTTTTATTGAAGTTGTTGAGCTTAGGAGTTAGATTTGGAGTTTGGTTCTTGGAATTCCAGCCCCTTTAAGGTATGTATACTATTCTTATCTTTGATATTAATTTGATTATCAAGAGTTTTAGTGATTTAAAGTGAAGAAAATATAGCCATGGAAGCGGTGAGTTAATTGAGTCAAACTAAGATTAGGGGCTGTTTTGGGTTGGATTTGATTATATTTGGATATGAAAGTATTGACATAAGTTGTATGTGAAGGAATTCTTTAGTTTAAAGTAAGGGGAAAACATGATATGAATGACCTAAACTAGCTTGTTGACGTGGTTGTCTTGAAGGCTGTTTCGATTGGAATTTTAGAGAGATTTCTACTTGTTTATGTTGTTGTATATTGTTACTATTATTGTTGATGTTTTGTGTATTGTGCACTGTTTGGGGGTTGGATGAGTAAGAATTATAGGATAAATGCTGCCCGAATTTCGTTAAGTATCAGGCATAATTGGAATAGGTAGTAAGGGATATATATGGCCTAATTGTAATTCGTGTTATCTTGGTTGTAGTGTTACAAGCTCGGGAAGTACGCATCAGACATTAGGTAGACTCCAAGGTATGTTAAGGCTATCCCTTTTATTCTTTTGGAATGATCCTTATTATTTGAATGAACAAGTAAGCAAGCGAGTTCCAAAGACTCTACTCTTAGATGGTACAGGATTCATCGTACCCTTGATTCCATATATCCATGTTCATGACTTCTAGAGATATTCGTATCTAGAGTAATCTTAAGTATGTCCTTCATGAGTCTTTCATGCATTATATATATATATATACACACACACACACACACATACACATATATACACAACTATTTTCTCACACCGTGCCTATATAGCCGGACAATACCACTACGGTGGGCGACATATGGATGATGATGTATGAGTACACCGTGCCGATATGGCCGGGCAGCACCACTAGCGGGCGGCATGAGATGATTATCGTCCCGGATGCGGGATGCCCGGACGCGGGATTAGATGATATATGGATCGGGCTGTCTATTTCACAGCACTGTTAGTTATATTATACCCTATGCATATCATACGCCACAGAGTCAGCGTCAGTCATACGGAGTTACACAGATATTCTCAGATGTTAGCCACAAATGCATTTAAATATTGAGTCTAGTTTTCATGATTCATATGTACTTGTTATTCTTGCGCCTTACATACTCGGTACATTATCCGTACTGACTCCACTATTGTTCAGGGGGCTGCGTTCATGTCCGTAAGTACCGATAGATAGACAGGCGGTCCAGCTCAGTAGGACTTCTCCTTAGCAGTAGTTAGTGCACTCCACTTGGTTCGGAGCTGCAGTTCGCTCTCTTTTAGTATGCTATTTTGTTGTGTTCATATATAGGTATGGCGGGGCCCTGTCCCATCCTTTCTACCGCTTTATGTTCCATTAGAGGTCTGCAGATAGTTGCATGTAGTTGGTACATGATGTAACCTTGTCGGCTCTCATTCTTTTTGTGTACAACATATATAGCAGCCTAGCCAGCTTGCACCGTTATTTTGGTATTTTGCATATATATATATATATATATATATATATATATATATATATATATGAGTCAGATTTTTTTATACCCCGTAGTTTCGTATGTTGAGATTCGAGCTACCTTTCAGGAGGTATGTGAGATGATGTGTGTTTATCTTATGGTTATGAGGGTTGAAGTTCATATAATAAGCCATGAGAGGATTGGGGAAAGAATATCTTTTAGTATATGTGAAGTTTTGAAAGGTACAACCATGGGAAGTACGTAGCAATGAAGTAAATGATGAATTACGATCTCTTAAGTCGTAACCGGGAAGGACAAACTTGGAACCAAAGGACATGACCATTATCAAGTATGATTAATGATAAATATCATGTATGGAGAGTTTCGGAAGATTTCGGGACCAGGCAAATCGAAGAAAATAAGTTTGTCAAAAATTTGAAAAAAAGTTGGCCGAATTTTGGACCGAATTTTGGGTCAATTTTGGAGGGGTATATCAGGAGTTTTAAGGTATTTCAAAAGCCTAAAATGAATTTCGTCGAGTCTAGTTTCCAATGCAACAAACCGCTCATCAAAATGATAATCGTAGTAGGGAGTTATGGGCTTTTTAAGATAAAGACTGCAAGCTGCCAAATGGCTTCCGTGGGTCTCACTTGGAAAAGTCGGTGGAACTGACTTAGAAGGGGTATAAAAACTCCATCAACCCCGTTTTTCATCATTCTAAACTCTCATGAGTTCTAGAAATCTCCTAACACATCCCCCAAAACACTTATAGCCCATTAAATCAAGAATTTAACAAGATTACGCCAAACGAGCCTATGAAAAGTGATTGTTCTTTTTTCTACTTGATGTTGTGGTGAGTTTGGTCTTGAAGAAAGTTGGTGTGGCTAAAGTTATTCAAGTATAAGGTATGTTCTTCATGCTATCTCTTATATTGAGTTGATTTGAAGATTTAGCAAGTCTTAAAAGTGAAAATAGTTATGGAGGAAAGGTCATAAAGTGTTATGTTGTAGTTGTTGAGTTTATGGATTGTTTTGAGCATGTTGTGGCCGTGTGGCTGGGCTGATTTCCATGTTTATGGATGGTATCTAATGTTATTGGTGTGTTGATGAGATTATGCTCCTTGATCGGGAAGAAAGGAAGTGTATATTATTGTTGCATATTGAAAAACATCGAGTGGGATGTTTTATGGAATATTTTGGTAGTGATGATGATGTTGTTGATATTAGTATTGCTATTGTTGTTGTTTTGTTGGTATTGTGATTTTGGGCTAGGCACATAAACAGGGGAGATGCTGCCCGAATTTCAGCAGATTCTAAAAGGATTTTAATTAAAGGCTTGAGACAAGTGTATGATGGTGAGCCTAACAATAGTATGAATGGTTTTATATGTAGATTATGAGACTACAAACGATCTTAAGTAGATTGCAAGACAAGACATAGGTTGGAAAGTCGGGAAGTGAGCTTCCAGGTATGTTAAGGCTAAACCTTTCTTTCTTAAGGCATGATTCCTTTGTTGTGAACCTATACATGATATCTTCAATAACCTTATTTCTAAAAGTACCAAATCTTATAGTTCCCGATGTTCTTATGATATCATTGAGCTCGTTTCATGACTATAGATGTTATTCATTGTTGTTGATCTCATCTTATGATCTTGTTCCTTCAAGGTGAGATATTCTCATGATGATAGTTCCATAATGTTAATCGGAGGTTTACCGACCTTATGTCACTCCGATGCGTTTAGAAATGTGTACTTAGGTAATGTTTTGTGGGACATGAATAGAGTGCTAGCAGAGGATCCCCAATAAGGTATTTGATGCTAGAAGAGAGGCTTATGATTTGTCTCAGAATTTGGTTAATGTTCAGCTAAGTGTTAAGAGGTCCTTATGGCCCAGAACTGTGCTTATAACACTTATGTGATCGTGTATGTTATAATGGACAAGTGATGACCATGAGAAGTGCATAAAGATTACTCAGGGAGACCAGGTCATGATGGTGATTACAATTACCACTGGTCTATGACCAGTCGAGCAGATATTACCACCGGGCTGTGGCCGGTTGGGCAGTTATGTATTTACCACTGGTCTACGACCAGTTGGGTAGTTATGTATTTACCGCTAGTCTACGACCAGTTGGGCAGTTATGTATTTACCACCATGCTATGGCTGGTTGGGCAGTTATTACCACCATGCTACGGCTGGTTAGGCAGTTATTACCTATCACGACCCAACTAGTGGGCCATGACGGGTACCCAGAGCTGACTACCGAGCACCACTCATCATGTTATCTATCATACTAAACCTGGGCATACATCATTCTCAACACGAGACCTATCGTGAAACAACCACTAAATATCTCCCAAAACACGTATATATACATAAGCCCACGAGGCTACAAAAATGATGTACAGAACATTTAATTGAGGAGTCATATAGCACCTACAACCCACACATAAGCATTTACGAGCCTCTAACTAAAGTACTGAATCATAAGAATGGGACAGGACCCCGCCATGTCCCAACATGTACACAAAAGAATATACCAAGAAATGGCGACTCCGGAGTGGTGGAGTGCTCCTGTAAATTCGCTATACAAGCTCCTAAGTGTCTGCACCGTCTCCCTGTGGGCATAAACACAGTGTCCATAAAGAAAAGGACGTCAGTACGAACAATGTACTGAGTATGTAAGGCATGTACAACAATATAATAAAGACATAAGAAACGTAAAGCGAGGAGCAAACCTATAACTGGTTGCCTCTTAAGGCAGAGTCATGCATGCTAACTTTTATAATAAAAATAATATCATATCATACATATATAAGCTGCCCGACCATATAGGTATGGTGTGATCATCATTAGCCCGCGTCCAGGCCTCCCGCGTCCGGGGTGTAAGCTGCCCACTGCAGTGGTGTGTCTGCCGGTCCATGTAGACATGGTGTGATAATACATAAAAATAATATAAGCATGCATGAGAGCCCAAGTGAAATCTACAACTCTATCGGAGTGACGTAAGGTTGGTAACCTCCGATTATGTTATGGAATAGTCATGATCATCATGTCTCACCTTGAAGGAACTAGTAACATGAGGTAAGACTAACAACAAGAAGCACCGTCAATGAAATCATAAAGATAAGAATATCGAGCTCATCATAGCATCATTATCATCATCATTTTCATGGAACATATCTCATCTCTATCTCATAAGAAGCCCCTAAGAACCTTTAGCCTTCATCTTTTAAGATGTAAGAAGACCATGGGAATATAGAAAATGAATCACAAAATAAGAGTCATGCCTTTGCAAGAAAGGACTAGCCTTACATACCTTTACGTCTCTCTAACTTTGCCGACTAAACGCTTCCCTCCAAGTTCACGATTCTACATTCAAGAGAATTCGTACTAAGATTAGATAACCGGAAACATACTTGAAGCTAAGATAAGGCGGCTAAGGGCTAACGAAAATTGGACAACACTTCCTTTGTTCCTACAACTTTACCCATATAATATAACAACTCCCAAACATCAATAACGACATCCATAATATCATAATCAATAAACTTTGTTAAGCTAGACATTATTCAATTCTCAAAATTCCCTCTCAAAGTCATCCATAACCATAGTTACCACCCAACGTCGTATTCATTCACATATAATGCTTCTTTAACATCCTTAATATCATTTTTAACAAGATTATACCCATAACATGTCAAGAACTATCATTCAAGTCAAGTCACTATTCAAGAATGCCAATATTTCCATATTTGAACTCCATATTCTACTTTCTTCCTCAATCCAAGTCATTCAACAATTCAATACTCTTATTAGTGTAAAATGAATAAAAACTCACCTTTTATTATGTAGGAATGGGCTTTGGATGAAAATACTTCACTTGGAAAAAACCCAACTTCAACACCAAAGAGATTCTTGGCTTTCCTTAACCCTAGTTAGCATCCTTGCACTTGATTTCCTTGATTATGGGTGTTTGATCTTTAACTTCCGTTGAGTTGTGTTAGTAAGGTGTATGGAATATTCTAGAGAGTTCAAGAGTGGTGAGGAGGGTGAAAAATGAGAAATTATAACTTGGGTCACATATTTATACTTGGAGCAAAAGCTATACCGATTGAGTTATACGGACACCTATACGGTCCGTGTAAGTGACCGTATACTACCATCAGGGATTTTCCTTTTCTGTAAAGGTTATACGGACAGTATAAAGTTATACGGACCGTATAAGTGGTCGTATAACTCCACTTTTCCAAAGTTATTCTCGTCGTTCCGTTTGATCTCCAATCCTTATGGGACCTTCTTAACACTTGTATAATACGTCATTAACCATCTAAGGAGCCTTATAACTTCTCCTCAAGGCGTTACTAAATAATCATCAACTCGATAGTTTGCAAAACCTTTCCCAAAACCCGACTTATACTCCACTTCCTTCAACGAACCTTCTCCGCTCGCATCAAATATCTTTGGAATCTTAATTAGGATTATTACATATCCCTTCTTACTTGTAGGGACATCATATACATCTTAACCTGTGTTAGTCTATTTACCACACAACGATATGAAATTTTCTGAGGTGTAACATTACCACCAAGCTACGGCCAGTTGGGCAGTTACCACTGATCAGTCGGGCAGTTGCGCTCTACCGTCGGGCGATAATCGGATGAGCAGTTACCACTGTACTATGGCCGGTTGAGCGATTTTTGATGATCGATTGGGCGAGATAGCACCAGGATAATATGTAGGTCAGGATTACAGTATCATGCATAGATGGAATTAAGGATATGAGAGCATAAAGAGACACGTGTAATGGATTCTCATTAGTAAGTCAGAAGTGCCAGGTTGATACTTATCTTTCCTTTCTGCAGTTTACGTATATTTATGATGTTACATTTCTGACTTACATATTCAGTACATTATTCGTACTGACTTCCCTTCTTGTGGACGCTGCGTTCATGCCCGCAGGTGTAGACAGACGGGATAAGAATCTTCCCCAGTAGGCTGCTTTCAGGTACTAGCTTTGATTGGTGGGCTCACTACTTCCTGGAGCATTGCCTAGTCAGGATCGTATATGTACTTGTGTTAAGGGTATGTCGGGGGCCCTGTCCCGACTTGTATACTTCAGTCATGCTCCTGGAGGCTTTGCAGACAGTGTCTTGTATACTGCTTAGTTATGTCTTGCCAATTGTTATATCGGATTCATGGGCCCATTGTATGTATATATATATATATATATATATACTTATGCATGGTATAATATTTTGTATTTAGCCCCTTCGTCTTATTTTGTCGTTTGAGACATAGAGGGTGCGAGTTATAAGTTAGTTCGCTCGGTTTCAGTAAGATGTCGGGTGCCAGTCACGCCTTACCAAGGTTGGGGTGTGACAGATTTGGGCCACCTTGTTGTTATGTGATAGTTAAGCAAGTGTAGAGGTGTCTGGTCATTAGAGGTCGGGCACTCGTTATGACTCATCGGCTTGGGTCGTGACAGTCTAAATATTTTCGCATTATGATATTTTTATCAAACTTCTAATTAATCTGCATGTGTTAGTTTTATTTTATAATTCAACCATCTTTTGATATCACATATTGATTCAGCCAGCCAGATGGTTCGCTCGATCACATGCAGTCAGGCACCGGGTGCCGTGTTACGTCTAGGCCCATGTTCGGGGCATGACAAATACACCAGGATATAATCAATGAACACTATCACAAAAGAATCTAGAACGGGCTTAAAAATACTGTTCATCAAATCTATGAACGCAGATGGGGAATTAGTAAGCCCGAAAGGCATAACTAAGAACTCGTGGTGTCCATAGCTGGTCCTGAAGGCTGTCTTAGGAACATCCTCTGCCCAAATCTTTAACTAGTGATATCCTGACCTTAAGTCAATTTTAGAGAACACGGAAGCTTCTTATACCTGATCAAACAAATCATTAATACGGGGGATGGGATACTTGTTTCGGATAGTAACCTTATTCAGCTGATGGTAATCAATACATATACGCATAGACCCATCCTTATTTTTAACAAACAACACAGGAGCACCCCAAGGAGAGGCACTCGGGTGAATAAACCCATTACTCAAAAGATTTTGCAGTTGTTCTTTAAATTCCCTTAATTCTGCTAGTGCCATCCTATAGGGTGGAATAGAGATAGGACGAGTCCCTGGGTCTAAATCAATCTGAAAGTCAATGTCACGGTCAGGTGGCATACCTGGCAAGTCCGCGGGGAACGCATCCGCAAACTCGCGTATCACCGGAACCGAATTAATGGATGGAGTATTTGCACTGGTATCACGGATATGTGCCAAATAAGCTAAACAACCCTTCTCCACTAGCTTCTTAGTACGAATGAAGGATATGATTTTCTTAGGGAGGGGACTAAGGCTACCTTTCCATTCAAGTCTAGATGCCCCGGGCAGAGCTAAGGTAACGGTTTTGGAGTGACAATCTAGAATTGCTTAATGAAGAGACAACCAACTCATGCCCAAGATGACATGGAAATTTACCATGCCTAGGATCATTAAATCTGCCCAAGTACTATATCCCACAAATGTAATCGCTCGAGAAGGGTAGACTCTATCTACCACCACTGAATCCCCAACCGGAGTAGATACATGAATAGGGGCATCAAGAGTATCACACATCATATCCAAACCCACAACAAAATATAAAGACACATATGAAAAAGTAGAACCCGGATCAAATAAATAGAGGCCATCCGGTCATAAACTGAGATAGTACCTGTGATGACAACATCGGAGCCCTCAGCCTCAGGTCTACCTGGGAAAGCGTATAAGTGACTGCGCCCTCCTGTAGCCTGCGAACCGCCATGCTTACCCTGTCCATCTGAGCCCCGCCCCTGCCGGGGTGCTGTCCACCTCTGCCTGCCTAAGGATCGCCTCGGTTAGGCTAAACGCCACCCCTACCCGCGGTGTGGCCGCCCACCATCCCAGTACACGGTCCTTACCCCCTCTATTTGATGCAAATGGAGCTCAGGGAGCCTGATACTGAGTCCCCTGACCACCCTGACTGAGTCTCGGGTAAAACCTCTTAATATTCCCTACCTTACCAAACTCGTAACAAGTACGTTCCAGCGTAGGTCGCTGAATAGAAGCTGATGAAGAAGTATGACCCCCATGCTTACCTGAAGATTGATAATTATCCCTTGATGGGCTCTTAGCAGACACCTGCATAGCGGACTGAACCGGACGCGCTGAATACACCTGTGAACTCTGACCCCTTGAGAAGGAGTTGCTGAAATTTCCACCCCTTCAGGCTTTCTTCTCTAGTTGCTTGTATGGCTCTCCAGTCTAATCCCCTCAACAACACAGACATGCTCCACTACCTCCTGGAATGAAGCCTCAGTGGCTACAAGCTAAAGAGCTGATAGCTAAAGTCCAGTGTTTAATCCCTTCACGAATTTCCTGATCCTCTCCTCCTCAGTAGGCAGCAATTGAAGAGCATATCGGGATAAGGTATGAAAACGGGACTCGTAAACAGCAACAGACGAGTTCCCCTGATCAATATTAGCAGACTCATCCTTCCTTCTGTCCCTCAGAGTACGCGGAACATAATTATCTAGAAACACTAAATAGAACTGAACCCAAGTCAATGGAGGTAACCCAGCTGGCCTGCACTCCATATATGCCCTCCACCATAAGTTGGCATCACCCAAGAACTGAAGGGTCATGAGCTCAACACCATACTTATCCACCGCCCCATCTTATAGAGCCTCTCATGACAATCTATAATGAACTCGTACGCATCTTCTGACTTAGTACCATAGAAAACCGCAGGCTTCATTTTAGTAAACCTCCAAAATAAATCATGCTCCTCAACGATCATCATCGGCCCTACAACTAGCCTCAGAATAGCCTCAAAAGCTGAAACTTCATCAAAGCAAGGCGCCACTACTGCGGCATGCTAAACTCCCGGAGCCTGAACTCTGTCCGGACCTGGGGTTGCTATCCCTACATCCCTACTTGATGGAATGGCCGGTATCGCCCCGGTCTATGCCAACCTATATAACCAGTTCAGCACCTACGCCATCGCATCTAGTATACCTGGAGCAGCTGCAGCTCCTGGCCGAACTAGCACTACCACTGGCTGAGTTGGTGCGACTATATCTCCCGCGGCCTTACTAGGAACCACTGGAGGCACGGGATCAACTGCTGGGACTCCGCCCCCACCCGGTGCCCCCCTCTACTTACTCCTTTACCTCCACCTCTGCTTCTGGCTATTGCTGCGTGTGTTCTCGCCATCTGCAAAAGAATGAAGGATAGTCAGATACCAATTTGAATCATCCAGATACCAATAGGAATCAAGTAGCACGAAATAAAGAAAGAAAAGCAAATTTTCCTAGTGTTCGGTAGCTTCTCAAAGGTAAGTACAGACGTCTCCGTACCAATCCGCAAGTCTCTACTAGACATGTCCTTGTACGACGAGATTGATGAACCTAACGCTCTGATACCAACTCTGTCACGGCCCAACCAGCCATAACTGGCCCCCATATTAACTCCTGGTGGGCGAACCAAGACGCCTAACAATCTACTTATTCAATCCATTTTTAGTTAACCAATTCATAACAATTAAAGAAGACTTTTATGGAAAGCGTGTAGCAGAGTGAGACTTCATGGAATATCTTAGACATGGGTACTTTTTGTGAGATTGAGAAGGGAAAAATTGGTATTTGAGATGGCTGTTAGGATAAGGTTGCGACTTGTGCTAAGGGTCATTCTTGTTATGGGATCATTGGTGTTAAAGGACTACTCGGCGATGAAGAGAATGTTATGGGCACATCGATTGATCGACAAATTTGACTGGCTTGTAGGCTTCAGAGGAGCTAGTAATCTATTGATAGAAATGACTTCAATTATGGGCATATGCGATGAGTTAATTACTTGGGTAGTTACTGGATGTTACACTTAGATTTGAAGGGAAGTATTGATATTAGTTGAGGTTTGTTCGGCTTAGAGGGATGATTAGTTTAGAGGATCGAGTGGATTTGAGTGTTTGGTGGTCGACAGTGTTAAAATTATTTGAAATGAAATACGGGAACTAAAGGATTACAATGAGGTATCTTGCTATCGGGTTCAGGGGATCAAGGTTTATAAGACTTGGGGTGAGGTAATATGGGTACCTGAGTCATGTTGGATTGCGATGGCATTATATCATAACCTTCAGTAAAAGATGTGACCGATGAGGTTGATTGGTGTCTTCAAGGTTATAGGCGTAAAAGGAAATCATTGAAGCAAGAATTAGTGATGTGAGAGCTTAGTTGCAATTGTTCAGTATAGAGTGGGCTTGAGAGTTTAAGGATGAGTTGGAATTTTCAATTGTGTTGTGAGCTAATAGGGCCAGTGATTGACTAATGGAATGATTATCAGTATTGGGCCAGTTTAAGAGTTTAGTACTCAGGAGAGTTAATCAGGTGTTTCACCTAATGTTAGACTAAGGTTGGGGGCCTTGTATTCTATTCCGATATGGCGGAATAGAATTAGGATGAGTGCCCGGATCCAAGTCAATACAAAAATTAATTTCGTGATCGGGTGGCATACCTGGCAGATCCAACAGGTTACTCTTTTATCTTACGATATGCTCCATATTTCCATTCTGTTATTATTCATACTTTACATCCCTTACTATGTTACTACTCATGCCTTACATACTCGGTACATTATTCGTACTGACGTCCCTTCTTGTGGACGCTGCGTTCATGCCCGCAGGACCAGGTAGCCAGTCAGACGATTCGCAGCAGTAGGACCTCCCCTCAGCAGCAGTCAGTACGCTCCATTGATCCGGAGCTACACCCCTTTTGGTATGCTATTCGGTTACGTACATATACGGCAGGGCCTTGTCCTGTCATTTCTACAGTCTATATTCTATAGAGGTTTGTAAACAGTGATATGTAGCCATGATGTTATGCAGCCTCGTCGGCCCTCATTTTGTTGTACAAAATATATGTAGTGGCCAAATCGGCTTGCGCTGTTACTCTCAGTATCTATGTCTATATGTATGTGTTAGCCGTGAGTTCCTGGTACAGTGTCTCTTATGTTGATTGTTCGGGAGACAGTATAGCTCAGATACAGATTATGTATGAGCCCAGGATAGTCAGTGAGAAGTAAATGCAAGCACATGAGCGCTTGACCAATAATGGTCGGGTACTTGTCACGGCTCATCGATTTGGGTCGTGACAAAAGTGGTATCAGAGCAGTTTGTCCTAGGGATTGTCTACAGACCGTGTCCAGTAGAGTCCTGTTTATGGGTGTGAAACCGGCCACACTTATAAACGGGAGGCTGCAGGGCATTTAGGAATCATTGACCTTTTCTTCTGTCTTAGATCGTGCGATAGAGCCAGAGTCTAGGAAAGATCGCTTCTGATCCTTCTTCCTGCAGGTAAGTGCAGACTGACGAAAGATGAAGAGATCAGCCTCGAACAACCTAGAGTATACCCAGGACCCCGGGCTCCAGGACCGAGTCGGAGGAGCCTCAGTTATTCCATTGAGACTGATCCCTCGGAGGACCCAGCGACGATTCCTCCAGAGTTTTTGACTTCCAAGGAGGAGGACCCCCCTGAGGGCAGTTATGACACAGATCCGTTCGAGTATTCGTCTGGGACACCGGAGGAGGAGATTCCCGTGGCCGTAGTAGCTGCTCCTATGGTAGAGCACTACGTCAGACCAGCCTCCCCGGTGAGTGTTACGGATTACTCTAGCCCTCTATCCTGGCCGTCGGTAAACCCAGAGTTACCCGGTTATCTATATCCCTCGGACTTAGATGAGAGAGATGATGAAGGCCAGACGAGCAAATGGTGGGTAGACGATGACGAGGAGTACACTTCACCTTATAGTCCACCAGATCAGAACAGAGACCGACCGGCTATAGGTATATGGGCCTTTATTGGAATTTTCTATGTGTGTGTATTTGCTGTAGATTATTACTTAATAGCGGCGAGCGAAAATCCAAAGGGGCCGATAACTAAGTATTTATAAGTAACGGCGACCAAGGTGTTTTCGCCACCATTGGGGATCTGGAAATCTAGGACGGAAAATAGTCATACATATAGGTGAAAGGTGAATATTGAGGATTGAAAAGGCCGTAATAGTAATCGTGTAGTTGGAAGAGTAAGAGAACCTTTCTAATTCGGAGGGAGATGTGTTATGAGAATGTTTTGGAATCTGTTAAGACTTCAACCTGCTCCAGATTATGTGATGAAGGTCATGCGGTGAGGTGGATGCGATCATACCAGCATTAACGCACCGGATTTCATCAGAGTTTCAAGGTTAAGCGTGCTGGGGTGGGAGAAATACTAGGATGGGTGACCTCCTGGGAAGCATACTAAAAGGTCCTATAAATTCAGACATAAGAGACAAATGAGAAGCGAGAGTAGTCTAAAGGAAATTGGAGTATACGGAATGATTGGAAACCTTAAGAGGTCGCGTAGGACGAGGCGGACTAGACCGTTTGAGAGAAAGAAGGTGCATCAAAGCCCTGGAACTAGGATGAGTTTGAGTAGTATTTGGAGACACTTTGTAAGTGAGGCGTTAGAATATATATATATATATATATATATATATATATATATATATATATATATATATATATATAGAGAGAGAGAGAGAGAGAGAGAGAGAGAGAATGCGTATGATATCCCATATATGGCTGTATCAGCGGGTATGTGTATCCCATATATATATATATATAGAGAGAGAGAGAGAGAGAGAGAATGCGTATGATATCCCATATATGGTTGTATCAGCGGGTATGTGTATCCCAGTAACCGGCGTTACGGTATATTGAAGGCATTGATCGAACAGGGTTATAAAGTTCAAGTGACAGAAGAACGTTACCAGGTAAGCTGATGTTACTTTCACTACCGGATAGGTTTGGAGAGTTCTAATGCAATGACATTTGGAAAAGAAAGAAAGTGAATATATGGAAGGTAAGGAGATCAAAGTGTCAAAAAAGTAAAAAGTAAGAAACATGAGTGAGTGAAGCCTCCGAGAGAGACGACGGGCAAAGCGCGAGACTATTTGGGTAAACATTCAAAGGTAGGCATGTGAAAGGGATTAAAGTGTGGTAGTATGGAACAAAAGAGGAATGTGTGGGGTCAGAAAACGGATTTCGATAAGTGGGGCTAAAAGGATAGTGACCACGATGAGGAATGTGAAGTAAGAAAAAGAATGATTAGGCCTTGCAACGATGCTAAGAGATTTTCAGCTCTCGAGAGGTATATAAGAGGACAAATGGGTAGTCATATTGACATGGTTGCCTCGGACATGGAGAAGCTCTCTTAAAGGGATGACTTAAGAATAGAATGGGTTTGCATGTTTAAAGGAATATTTCAGGAAATTTAGAGACGATACTATAAATAACAAGAGAAGAAGGGCGCTCAAGGAGGAAGGAACTCAAGGAAGTACGGATGAAAATAGGGAAGGTATACCAATGGGCTGATCGAAAAAAGAAAAAAAAAAGAGGAGAGCATTTAGCAGCAAAGTAACTGGAAATCTTTAACCATGGGAGTAAGAAGGATACTTTAACGAGTTGGCGGTAGGAAACCAATCAATCACCGAGATAAGAACGAGGATGATGGGGTGACACATGTGGTTAGAAAATTAATGACATGGGACAAGAATTCCTGTAAAGACCGAGAGATTCCTGTATAGAGGAAATAGAATGAAATGTGAGGAACTTGCGTGGAAGATAACCCGGTCATAGCGTCAGAAAGACGGGTAAAGGCTCGATGAACGAGGATGGAGAGAGTGGAAATTGTGAGGATCCCGGGCTAAGAACAAGAAGTAGCAGGACACTCAAAAAAAAAAACTTGGACGCACAGCTGCAACACAAACGTGTAGTTAAGAAGAATGAGTAAGTGCGCTAAATGGGTGAAAGGACTGGTAGTGGATGGAAGAGTATGAAATATTGATAAAATGGTATGGTATAGACATAAATGGAAGAACAACTCAAGATAAGAAGAATTCTAGATATGTTATAAGCAAAGTCGAGAATAGAGACGAGGAGTAAGGTATAGTCGAAGACTTCATAAATGACGTGGTGAATCTCGATGCCCCCATTAACTTGCATGTTCAAAAAATCGCTAGTCATAAAAGACAGAGGTGTGAAAAGACAGAAAAGAAGGTATCAGAATTGGATCTAACCCTTATAAGTGTTCCGATTCGATACAAGAGTGTGATTAGCAAGAAGATAGATAAGTCAGACCACACGATGACGGAACCCCGGCCATAAGAAGATCGTGAGGGGCGACAGATAATTGTCGAAGGCGGGGGTACTCAAAGGCTATTGGCATATAAGGACCTCCTTAATAAGGGGGGGAAGAACATATTATATTAGACTTAAAAGGAATTATGACATTTTCAAGCTCCAAAAGAAGAAATTTATTAGCTCAAGGCCAAAGTTCGAGGCGTATCGGCATAGCAAGAAGGTACCAGAAAGAAACAGAAACGAATGGAAAATAAGTGTGCCATGAGGCAGACATAGAAAGAAAGTATGGAAGACAACTCAAGGGAATGCTTCACGCCGACATGAGCTACGGCATTTATAGACCGTGGTTTGAAACCCCTGTATCAGGCAAAAATTGCACCGTACCTAAATATGCAGTGACACGTCCTAAAGAGTAATAAAGAGAGCAAGAAAGGATTTCAAGTCAATTCACAAGGATGACAGAGAGGACGGCGAATCCAAAAAAAAAAAAAAAAAACAAAACAAAAATAAGGGATTTTAGCACCGGAAGGGATAACAATTGTAGCAAAAAGGAAAATGATTGGTACTTTGGTAATTTTTCGAAAAGATGAAGAATGCTGCTCTTATGAATGGAAATAAAAGAGCTCACCGGATGTTAGAAAACATTTCATGGATTACTAATTATACTGAATATGAGAGCATATGCTATGGAATTACATGAACCGTCAACGTGAAGCCATGCCCAACTACAATTGTAAAAAGGCCACATCAGGAAGCCAATAAGGAATAACGACGGATGAAGCGACCGCCGGTACATGGAAATCGAAGCTATATATATATATATATATATTGTAAGAGAGTCGCAATGGAGTGAGAATTGTTGTAGCCCTATGCTTCTGGGTTGTATTGCGAGATTTGAGGGAAGGAGGTTAAAGAAATAGTTGTGGCAGGAGCTCAAAAACGTGGCGAGCTACAAATTTAGTTGAACTCGGATTATGAGTTTGCCATCAGTGCAACTGTACTGCGAAGGATAATAAATGGCGAAGAAACATTACGCAAATATGTATTTCAGCTATTGATATAACTAGCCTTGGAAAGGAACTAGGAGGAATAGTTTAAGGAACATAACCATTATACTCACTAGCGACAAAGTCATGTTGGATAAACACTCGGAATGTAAGGGTATGGTGACAAGGATGTAAGGACTAATGACCCTGACCAATGAACTACAAGGAGTCAGTACAATGTATATCCAAGATCAACAGATATCAAAAGGAGTAGTCCAAGGTGGTACCGAAGGGATAAACGCAGAAAGGGCACCGTATATAAGAAAGGTAGTGGGTCACTAACAAAGAAACAAGGAACGAGAAAAAGAGAAATACTTACTAGCCGATGAATAGTTATGGCACGATAAGCAAGACTACAATAATGGAGACAAAATGAGAGCGAGGTGCTAGTTAATTTCCGACCATGTACATGAGGACAAAGAAGTGGAAGAAGCTGACTGAAAGCAATGAAAGAGTTAAGGGAGGATGAGAACAGACTGAACCAAGTTATAGTCTAAGCAAACGGTAATCGGACCCTAAGGGAAGAATAACAGTTATAAGAAATCAAAGATGGTGTCGTAGGTTGGCAATACTGCAACATTCGAGGACGAATGTTTCTAAGGGGGGAAGGATGTTACACCCCGAAAAATTTCGCGTTACAAGATCGTAGACGGCGTGGTACAAGCTCGGAAAAGAGTAAAGTTATACAAGGATTAGGGATGAAGATTAGATGATCTGAGTATAAGAATACATATATGTATGACATTTGGAAACCATAGGGGGTGAATCGGTCCATATGTTGCTTGATGAAAAACCCTCGTTACTGTAAGCCAAGTGGGGCCCACATGCTGGGACTTTTATAAAGGACGTATGAAAAGATATATGAGTAGTACATGGAAAGTTGAGCAAGTCCTAAGAAGGATCCTTAAGCCAAATATGGGCATAAGCCCTCCAAAAGGACGATTTGAGAAAACATTTTCGGATGATCTGACTTGGAGGGGCCAAAACGACATTATAAGTTTGGAATTTGGAAAAACACAAAAAATGAAAGTTGTAGATAATTGAATTAGCTTTCCAACCAAGCCCTCACACGATATCGGGATCAAGAGTTATGACCTTTTTACTGAACGAAGGCGCAGGCAGAAAAATTAAGGCTGCGCGAACGCGTAGAAGGAATTCTAAGTCAGTCCAGGTTCTATTTAAAGGGGGAGACCCCCTCATTTTCAACCAAACACACCCACAACCTCCTCAAATATTCCAAAAATTTCCCAAACCTTCCAACCATCAACTTTTTAGCCCAAAACCAAGTATAATTTCCAAATTCCGGTCCAGACGGCGTATAGTTACAACTACAAAATTGTATAGCAGCGCGTTGTGGCTTAAGGTCAAGGTGCAGAAGTGAAGATACGACAATATTATCGAGAGAAAGGTACGAATATCCTACTATTAACGTTAATCTTGGTTTATTTACGGAGAAGGAGCTGTAAAATTGTTATAAAATGATTCTGTGGAGGAAATATGGGTCGAACACCATATGGGATGTTTATGAAGTATTTTGGTATTGGAAATATTATGGTTACTATTGGTATTGTTATTGTTGTTTTTGGTTGTTGAATTGAGAATTGGGGCTGGGCATATAAACAAGGGAGATGCTGCCCGATTTTCGGCAGAATATAGAATAGTTTGATTTGAAACTTGGTACAAGTGTACGATGAAGAGGCTAACGTTAGTGTAAATCCTCTTAAATGTAGACTTGCGAGCTTGGACGAATAAGCGTAGCTAATAAGAGGTGGAACAGGTATGTTAAGGCTTGCCCCTTTCTTTCAAAGGCATGAATCCTATGTTACAATTTCATAAATGCTTCCACAACCTCTTGTTGTCAGAAGTTAAAAGCTTATGATTCCAAAGACATGACTCCGTTCCTGATGGTCCATAAATGTCTTTCCAAAATGCCTGTATTTTCCAAACCAAAGGTCTATGATATATGAGCTCTTGCGATAACAACGATGAACATGTTTTCACAACGATGATGGTGATATCAAAGATGGGAACATTTTCTATCATGTTATAATGATGATGGTTTTATGGTTACACTGATAATGATGATTTGATGTTCAAATGTTCCAAGTCCTTGGTTTCTATATGAATATGAGAATAATGAACCACTTCTTGACCCTCGAGTTTATTCATTGAATGACTCCATTTTCTAAAGACTCCAAAGTATATGAATTGACGCCTTATGAGATTTATGACCTTATTATATGTTTTCTCTTGATGTTATTTTTCATTGATAGTCTCACCTCATAATGCTAGTTCCTTCGAGGTGAGACATGAAGATCATGATTATTCCATAATGTAATCGGAGGTTACCGACTGTACGTCACTCCGATAGAGGTATAGTTTTCCTTGGGCTCTCCTGCATGCTTCTTATATGATAAATGTATATGATACATGGACATGATATATGTCTATGACACATGAACATGATATATGTATATGTATATGTGGGATATGGGAAAAAGGGCCAGAGCGTTATAGACGCGTAACCACCTGATCAGTTGGTATAACATGATCTCATCCCGGACACGGGATGCCCGGACGCGGGACATATGTGGTTAAATGGATCGAAGCCGACGCCTCGACAACATGATATGTTCTATTTTATGTATACATGAACAAGAAATGTTTTTCAAAGAAAGCTCAGCATGCATGGCATCCGCCCTAAGAGGCACTCATATGTACAGGTTACTCTTTTATCTTACGATATGCTCCATATTTCCATTCTGTTATTATTCATACTTTACATCCCTTTCTATGTTACTATTCATGCCTTACATACTCGGTACATTATTCGTATCCGATGTCCTTCTTAATAATGCTGCGTTCATGCCCGTGGGACCGGGTAGCCGATCGGACGATTCGAATCGGTAGGGACCTCCCTCGGCGGTCGGTACGCTCCATTGATCCGGAGCTACACCCCTTTTGGTATGCTATTCGGTTACGTACATATATGGGTACGGCAGGGCCTTGTCCTATCATTTCTACAGTCTGTATTCTATAGAGGTTTGTAGACAGTGATATGTAGCCATGATGTTATGAAGCCTCGTCGGCGCTCATTTTGTTGTACAGAATATATGTAGCGGCCAAATCGGCTTCTTGCTGTTACTCTCAGTATCTCTGTCTCTATGTATGTGTTAGCCGTGAGTTCCCGGTACAGTGTCTCTTATGTTGATTGTTCGGGAGACAGTATAGCTCAGTTACAGATTATGTATGAGTCTAGGATAGTCAGTGAGAAGTAAATGCAGGCACGGGAGCACTTGACCAGTAATGGTCGGGTACTTGTCACGGCTCATCGGTTTGGGTCGTGACACATTGCATATGCATCTCATTCATCCATACTTTATACTGTTCTTGAGATTATTGGTATCTGACTTCTCTTATCTTGAAATCTATTTGTTACATGGGTTTAGCTGTTAATGTGATTATCCTGTATTATGTACTAATGGCAGACTAGTGTGGTTGTGGTATCGTGAACCAACCTTCTTCTCCGTTCCAAAAAGGGTCTGTCAACGATACTGCTGAGTACCCGTTGTTTATTATACTCACGCTATACTTGTTGCACCCTTTTGTGTGCAGATTCGGTCCTCAGCACCAGTGGAGCTCGTGACTATTAGGCTGCCCGCTAGAGCCTTTACTGAGAGATCGGGGTGAGCACCATGGTTCTCGACGACTCTGGACTCTCCTCTATCATTTACCTTCTATCTTTCTTCATTTCAGACAGTTCTATTTATGTATTTTCAGACTATTTGTACCCCCTAGTAGTCCTTGTATGAGAGTGACATTAGATTTTGGAAAGATTTGTCATAATTTCTAAGTATTTCTATTTAAGATTACTAAGACTTGAAATTGACTTGCATGATTTAATTCCGCTTTTAGTATTTCCTTATATTTTGGGCTGTTAATGGTTTGTGTTGGCTTACTAGTACGGTGGGACTAGTGCCATCACGACTTGATAATTTGGGTCGTGACAATGAGGTGCGCAACCAACTTCAGATCAACACACACTTGGAGTAAAAAAGCAAAATACAAAAAAGGAAAAGAAAAAAGAGGGTGAAAAATCAAATATTAAACATTCACGCAAGGAGCAGTGATAATGGGTGTGTTTGGCATGACAAAAAAATGTTTTCTCAAAAAATAAGTAATTTTTACTCATATTCTTGTGTTTGGTACGTAAGTTGAAAATTTTCATTTTAAAAGCATTTGCATATATTAAAAGCAAACACCATGAGGTTTCTGAATTCGAAGTGTAACTTCTGCTGGTGGGGTAGAGCGGGTGGTAGGGGGAGGGGGTTGAGTGGGGGTGGGGAAGGTGTGGGATAGGGGTAGGCAGGCGTAGGTAGGTAGGGTGGGGATGGGGGTGCTTGGTGTGTTTTTATTCAATTCTCCCTCAAATTTTTAGGAAAATCATTTTCCATAAGAAAATATTTTTCAAGATATTTAGCGTAGCCAATCAAGGAAAAATAGGAAAATATCCATCATACCAAACACACCCAATATTCCAAACAATCAGATAACAGTGTGGTGTAGGGGACCACTAGCTTAGCTGTTCTATCTCTCCATGCAAGCTAGGAAGCCTGACTAATAAAACAGTAGTTCCACTTTCCAAATATAAAAAAATGTGTGCTTTACTTTTCAATGAAATTCAAACACAACTAATTTGCATGATTAAAGAAAATAGTACAGCATTATCATTTGGTGCAAAATAAAATGCAAGGAATAAGTTGTGGATGCATAGCTCATGTAACCATAAGATAGCAACAATAGCTTCAGAAGGTGCTCAATCATTGGATCGATGCTGAAAGGTCGAGTGCACAATTCTTGAGAATTAGCGTCTGCCAACCTGGAAGATATAGTTAATCACAAATAGTATAACAGAAGAATATATTCTATAAAGAATCACTCCAACTAAGTTAAGTATACAAAGCTAATACAACAACAACAATGAAAGTTAAGTATACAAAGCTAATACTTAAAAAAATAAAATTCTTAGATCAAGGATGTTGCACCTATAGTCAGAATTGGATCCGACTGACCAAGTGATACAGGATAGCAGGGTAGTTGAGCAGTCATGCAACCAAAAGTTACTTATAAGCTAGTTCGATATCCTATAAACCCTCTTTTTTTGTACGTAACGGAGATCTAAATTTGAATGGTTTAAACTTGAGATTATCAAGGGATCGTTAGCTACAAGGGGATTTCATTGTTAGAACAAGGATAATAATATCTTCTAACTCCTCGAACTGAAATATCATCAAATTGTTATAATACAAATGATAATAATATTAGAAACCCAAAATAGGACTTGCTTGGCTTAGAGACATGTCAAGACGTTTCTTGAAGATAGCTGGAGTCTCTCCCACGAGCAAACGGAAGAACAAATGACAACTCGATCTTCGGGATTCAACTAAGCCACAAAAAGTAGTTGTTGGCACCTAATTTTTGACCTCCCATAATTTATTTTAATTACCCAGAGTCCTTGGATATTAACCGGAGTGAAATATATATATATTTCAGAAGTCAAAATGATTTTATAAAATTATTTAGATAAAATTTTACCGCTGTTATTTGGTAAAATAATTGTTATAAATATTATAAATCATTTGAAAATTGATTTACATATTATTGCAACAATTATGGTATTTGCTAAAATTAACAGCAATTTATGACAATTATCTTATTTAATTAATTGTCCAAATTAGCAAATATTTTACTCCATTTAATTCAAGAAAATTGATTAATTAAAATAATAGTCACTTTTTCCCCTCAACTTTAATTTTTGCATAATCAAATCATATTGATAACTTTCAAATTAATAATAATTGATTTAAACAATTAATTATGGCTATATTTGTAAAATTGCTTATTATGTATGAATTACGGCTACAATTGAAATAATCAATTGGTTAGTCAATTAAGGCTATAATTTAAATAATCAATCTCATGATTTGGTTCAATTAAGGACATGTTGCAAACACGGTCTATATTGTGAAATTGACCGTGTTTCAAATTAATTGATTAATTCATTTTTAAGTTGGTTACAATTTAATTGCTTCAATTGACCCTTTTAATTTTTTCCCATTTAGCAATTTGCAAATTTGTCCATTTTTTCATATATATACATATATGAAAATGGGCTCCTATTTGCTTTTTTTTTTTTATATGGACCGACCCGTCCCAAGCTGTCTTCTAAAGGGGTAATACGCCCTTGTCTCTTCAGTCTAGGACAAACGACGCCTTAGGAGTTGAAGAGAGGGTTTTCCTCTCAAACCCTAGCGCCGCCGTGGCTCAACCCCTTCCTCTCTCCTCGTCACTATGGCCATTTTTGGCAAATATGCAAGCATACGATGCTTTTTCGGGGTCTGGTATAGCCAGATCGATCAAGCATTAATTGTTTCATCTCTTTTTCACCTAACGCTGCCCAAACACGGTATTGTCTTCCTCCTTCCTTCATTTTTCTTACACTACAACAGTCGTATGACGGCAAATCTTTAATTAGTTTTGTTTGTTTGTAATTTTTAGTCTGCAAATTTCATTGGTCCATGAAGGAACCAATGGATCAATCTTGACCAAGTCCATATCTGGGCCTTTGTTTGTTTTGTGCTTGTTTCTTGGCCATTGGATGTGGTTTGAGAGAAGCAATTTCACAAAATTGCTAGACTCCCACATCGATGAGAAGCTAGGGTTTGAGGATTTGGGGGTTCAATATAAAGAACCCCATCCTCCACATTTTGAGTAGAGCTTGAGCATATAGAAATATTGATATACTGACAAAAATCGAATTATCTACAGTTTCTACACTTGAGACCTTTAATTATTCAATTAGTTAAAATTTTAATTGTTCTTTTCTAGTGTGTGGCTGAGTGTTCGAGTGGAGGATTGAAACTTTCAAGTTCATTCTCGACTTAGGCTGCACCTAAGAAAGGTATTTCTTTTTTCCTTTAAGTATTTTAATTTCTGTTTTGCTTTATTCTCTGTTATAGTTAATTATTTGTTAATTTAGTGAAATCCGTTTCAATGCTTTAATTACTGTAGTTAATTGCTTGTTAATAGATGTTTAGCATGGTCTAGTATGCCTTATGTTTGTTGTTTCTAGTTAACTGCTTGCTGATAGTACCTCAGCATGATCAGAGTGTATTTACTTGTTGTTTAGTTAATTGTTTGTCAATAGTAGCTTAATATAGTATATTCATTTATTGTTTGAATCATGCTGCTAGTGGTAACCTAGTTTAATGGTACCAGTGTTTCCTTCATTGATTAGATCATGTTGTTAATAGTGTCTTAGATGGTTTAGTATGTGCCTTGTGTGTTGTGTCAAGGAGGATTATTTAGCCAGTTATCTGTTTATTTGGCTTGTTGTTAATGGTCCATTGTGGATACCAAATGCTGCCAAAGTTCACTGTCAAACTTATCTTAAGTTTATCATGTTTTAAATGAGTATAAGAGTCTATATGTGTCCTTCACTTTGTTTCAATGGAAATATCAACCTGTAGTTATACTGTTTGAACCTATCTAGACATAAACTTACACTTAGCATGGTTTAGATGGCTAACTAGTATGATTAATAACTTTAAATGGTAAAGGTTGTCCATCCTGGCATAATATGGTATTATTAATGTTTCTGTGCTAGCTTATAAATTTTTCCTGAAAAGTTTTGGTATTGGTATGAGACTATCTGGTTCACTTAGTTTCCAGCATGAATAAAGTCAAATGGTGTTAATAAGTCTAAATAGGATCAACAGGAATCTGAATTCTCAGTTAACCTAAATATATGGTATTTCCTGATTAAGTACCCTCTCTGCTTAAGAATGACTTAAATGACCATTATGTTGCAACAAGTTGGATTAAGACTCATTCATTAACCAGAGTAGTCAGAAATGGGCCTACAATGCATTGTTTTCTTTTGAAGCTTAGTCTAAACTTAGCAAGGTTAATGTCCAGCCTGTCTGCTAGTTTTTTGTGTGAAAAATCATGCCTACTTTGTCTTATTGTGGTTATGACAAGACTTTATGTTAAGAATGAGCCATGTAGTTTGTGTGACTATCTGTCAAAATGACTTAAAATCTTGCCCTATCTATCTGCCTGTATGTAACTCATGTGGCCATACTGAATGCTCATAATTGAACACTTATACAGTATTGCATCTCTGTTCCTCTTTAATCCTGTTGAGCATCTGAAAACCATGAGATCTTGTTGTAACAATTGCATGGTGTCTGAAAGAAGTTTAAATTAGTTTCATTTAATGGATCTAACAATGCTAGAAGTTTAGCTCAAATAGCCTGCTTTTAAATAGCTGATTTTTCCAGTACTTTTGAATTGTCATATTTGTTTAAGCCATCTCACTCTTTCTTTGAAATACCTCATATTGTCACTGAAATAATGAAAGCATAAATAGTGAGATAGAATGCATCTTTTCTGAATTAAAAACTTGTCTGCATATGCTGTTAAAAAACGGAAGTTTTCAATATGATAACTGAGTTTCTCTCAAATCTAAAAATGAATAGGATGGGGTCTGGTTTTTAATAAGGTGTATCATCTTTAGTAAATATTGGTCTGAATTGGAGTTTTGATCTTTCTGCTTGATTAAGATGTTATACACATAGGGATATATCAGGATATACAAAATATATTCTTTTGGCATGTTATAGGCTTGTACATCAAGTATACACTTGATATATCATCCATCTGGATTTATAAATCTCTCTAGGTATTTATGTGATGTTGATTTGAGCTTGATTCCTTACCTATTTTCCTTGTGGGGCCTCTTTCCCTTCATAATGTTACCTGAATATGTTTGGGGCCAATTGTTCTTTTACTGTTTTGGGTAATGGAATTGGGCCTGCACCTATTTTCATTGGCTGCTTTGTTTGGTACTTAGGCCTTACTGCCTATTCTATCTATTTCCATATATCATTGGTTTCGTCTATCAACTCTTGGTTTTGGGCTGATCTTTATACTGTCTTAGTTTGTGTGATTGAACACATGACTTTGAGTTTAAACTATGATTAATTTTATTTGCTTCAGTTAGGCATGTTAATCCTAGACATTTACTAATCCTTCTCTTTTTTTATGTTCCGTGTGACTGTACACGGAGCCACTTAGGCCACTTCTCTGCATTAACCTGTTGGGCTTGAGGCCTAACTACTCCTATCATTGATCGAGTCCGAATAAAAGAAAACGAAAGGGAAGTTATTATTTGCATGAAGGCCTAGCTATGGGTGAAAATAGCCAATCGGTGGGCTTTGGTAAGCCAACCAGCCTAACTCCCATTTTCTTTATATATATGTTATGTGTAAAGACATGTAAGTAGTGAAACCCTATGCATGTTAGAATTTAGGAAAAAGCGTATAGTATTTTGAGAAGTCGCCTAAAAAAAGCTTTCAAACTTGACCTTTTTTCTTAGAGACACATGAATTAGATCACTTGATTCAATTTGGCTAAAATTTAACACTGTTTTGATACTGCAAATAAGACTAAGTGATTTTCAAATGGCTAAATAATAAAACGATTTGGGCCCTCCACCCTTTTGAGGAGTATGACTGTATGAGTAATAAATGATGTTTAAGTAGATTACTTTTGGGCCTTAAGCCCAGCGCCTGAAGCTAAGTGATTTGCTGAATTTTAAAAAAAGGTTGTATGGGGGATAAAAATGACTTAAAACTATTGGATTATCTGGGTGATAAAAATGTGTTGGACACTTTGAATAAATTCTGGAAAAATCAGAAAGAGGAGGTTTCGGTATTGCTTAAGACAAAAATTGGACTTTGTATTGAGTTTTAAAAAAAGAAAACGACTTTGAAAACATGTTGGGCCGTTAAACCCCAAAACGCAATGGACTAAAAACAAGATGCATTATACTTGGACCAATTTTTGGGATGAGTCGGTTTTGGCAATGGAACATTGTTGATCTATGAGCTTCAAGTGATAAATTGGACTTAATAAAACCCTTCCTTTTTATCATATATATACGTATAAATATAAGAGAATACTCCAAATTTTTTTATATAAATAAAAACCCGTAAGAACTAAACTCATCTTATTAGGACTAGAATAGTAGTGACTTTACTTGGGAGAAATTTCGAGTGTGTCCTAGTCCGGCAATAAAGTGAGTTGAACACTTACGTAGATTTTCAAACCCAAAAACCCTTTTTTCTAAGGAGATTTTTTGCCAAATTTTTTCTTGAGTATATGATACAAATGAATGATGTTTTGCGGAAAACTAAACACTTTTTAAGCAAATAATACAATACTCACACATTAAAACTCGTAGGTCAGCCGTATTCTACGGATCTTTAATACAGGGTGCGTAAAATCTTCTCTAGGGGATCACCAAAACCCTTACCTCGAATTTTGGTACCTAAAGATTTGTCTCTAGCTTGAATAAATCTTTTACCCGATTTTCCTAATTTCCCTTAATAAATTAGGTGGCAACTCTAAAATATTAAATCCAATTAGGGTACCAACAACCTTGAAGTAGCTTTTATGTACCCGCGTAAAAGTGAACCGTAACAACAGCATTCAAGAAAGTTGCTCTTCTATTCTTGATCGGGGATTTCACCTTTTGATCAATGTCTCTAAAGTTTTTTTGGGGGAAATTGTTTTCTTGAAGTGCTTGCCTTTTTCAAAAGAATGAAACACTAGTTATAGGATACAAATTACCTAACATAAAAGTTTTCATTAAATAGAATTTAAAATAGGTTCATGAATTTTTCTTAAAATACATGTAACTTTCATTTAACTTTCAAGAACCTAAAACGTAAAATACTAAAATGAAGAATGTATCTTCATCAAATTCACATTCCTTTAGGTGTGTTCGGTATGGAGGAAAATGTTTTCCTGGAAAATGTGTTCTTGGAGATAAGTGAATTTCTACTTATTTTCTCATATTCGTTTATGTAGTAGAAAATAAGTGAATTTCTTACTTATTTTCTCATGTTCGTTTGGTTGGTAGAAAATATTTTCAGGAAAATACTCACCCAAGCCCCATAACTCCGCCCCACCTCCACCACCCCATACCACCCCCACTCCCCACCCCCAATTTTTTTTTTGAAGTTTTTAATTTTTTTCTTCCGGATTTTCTAAACCACCACATCCCCCCCCCCCCCCCCCGCGTGGACCTATACCACACCAACCCCACAACCACCCACCCCCCACCCTTAATTTTTTTTTTTTTGAAGTTTTTAATTTTTTTTCTGGATTTTCTAAATCACCACGTCCCTACCCCACCCCCCCCTCCCCCCATTTTTTTTTTTTTTTTTTTGAAGTTTTAGAAAATTCAGGAAGGGGTAGGGGGTGCGTGCGGGGGTTGGGTGTAGAGAATCAAAAAAGAGAAACTTTTCAAAACTTTAAATAAAATTAATTTTTTTGGAGGGGGTGGTGGGGTGTCGGGGGGAGGGGTGATCGTGGGCGTGGGTGGGGTGCAAAAAAAATAAAAATAAAAAGAAACTTTCAAAACTTTTTTTAAGAAAAAAATTGGGGGTGGGGGGTGGGTGGGGATAGGGTCGAGTGGGTTAGGTGGTGCGTTGAGTGGGTGGGTGGTGGTGGGGGGAGGGGGAGGGAGGAGGGATGTGTGTAGTGTAGAAATCAAAAGAAAATTTGGGGAGGGGGTGGGGGTCTTTGCGTGGGGGGTAGGGTGCGGCGTGGGGGGAGTGGTGCATGGGTTGCGGGAGTGGTTGGGGGGTGGGGTGGTGCATGGTTGCGGAAGTGCTTGGGGTTTGGTAGTTGGCGGGTGGGGGTCGGCGGTGGGTGGTACTAAAAACCAAAAAAAAAAATCAAAACTTTTTTTCAAAACAATTTTTTTTGGGAGGGGAGTGGGGTGGGGTGGGGTGGGGTGGGGTGTGGCGGTGGCCTGGGGTGGGGTGGTCGGAGTGATTGGGGTTTGGTGGTGAGGGGTGGGTTGGGTGGTTGGTGGAATGCACTTGTGGACTTGTTTTCCCTACTTTATTAGGGAAGTCATTTTTCCCATTTTTGAGGAACTTATTTTCCTAAAGAAAATGTTTTTCAAAATTTAGACCAAACGAACATGAGAAAATTAAATAACATTTTCTGGAAAATGTTTTCCTCCATACCAAACACACCCTTAGTTTGAAAAACTTTATCAAATGAAGTGTTTCAAAATTAATTGAAACATTAATCTTAACTTTCATTACAACAACACTCCTACCGGACAATCACCAAGCCAAATATCATCGGTCAAAGAGCCACAAATTACCACCTTAGCTTACAACATATATACTCTCTGTTTTAATTTGTTTGTCTGGTTTTAACTTGACACAGAGTCTAAGAAAGTTAAAAAAACTTTTGAATCTTTTGGTCTTAAACTAAAGATGTATATGTAATATGTATCAAATATCTTTTAATGCTGTGGTCTTAAACATGTCATATGAAAATTTAAAATTGAAGAGTTGCAAAAAAAGAAAAAAAGACATTTTTTTTAAGGGAAAATGGCTAAAATGACTCCTAGACTATGACCGAATTTGCTATAACACACCTAAACTTTGCGGGGGGCCTATTACCACCCTGACCTATTCTAAACTGAAATATATACCTCCCTGGATGGTGAGGCGACACAGAGAGTGTAGTTCACTCTCTTTGAGGGAGTGAGAAGCAAATAAAAATATTTAAAAAATATTTTTCAACCTTTCTTTCATTAAATATATTTTTTTAAAAAATTTATTTTTCTTTTGCTATTTTTCCCTTCTTTTTCAACATTTCTGCCATTAAATATAGGGCAAAAGGTCAATTTACCCTCCAAGTATGGTTTATAGTTAAAATTTGCAAGTATGGTTTATAGTTTAAATTTGCCCTCCATCAAAGTTTGGGATCAAATTTGTCCTCCCCGTTAGGATACTTGATAAATTTGCCCTTATATGGATGAAAGTTTGACTTGCACTCCACAACACAAAAAAAATTAGCCACGTAGGCTCCCAACCCCCATTCTTTTAACTTGTAACCCGTAACCCGTTTCCCCATCCCATAAAATCATACAATCCTAGTGAGTGTCATTTTAGAAAGAGAGGGAACTGCCCCATTTGGGTCTTCTTAACCAAGATTGTGCCTCACAATTTGGGTATTAGGGTTTAGTAAATTTCATAAATCATATTGTATTAAACGTGCAGTAGAAAGTTATTGGGTAAAAATGAAGCGCGAGTAAAATATGGGCTGATTAGTTTTTAACAGGAAGGTTATATGAAGATTCTGAATGAAAATATCTTGCATTTATATATGGTACAACAGATGGAGCAGAAGGTTCTTGAGATTGAGGTTGTGTCCTGACTGATTTATCACCTGCTACGAGATACTTCGTATCCGATTCCCATTTTCTCTCATCTTCATCTGTTCCACCATTTTGAGAACCACATGCTTCTAAGAACAATGAGTTTTGATCACCTGTTGCAGCATGCGTACGAGCACGAAACTGAAGAAAGGCATATAAAAAGTATCAAAATGCGGATTTTTGTTCACAACGTGGTGTTAACAGAAAGAAAAAGCCGTACAGAAAAATGTTTTTCTGTAAGCCTTGAGGCAATGAAATTTGAAGTTTTTTTTTCTTTCTAAACGAGAGATTCTTTTCTGTTTGATTTATGACGAAGACCAGATCATTTCTTGCCTTCTAGTTCAATGACACTCACTAGGATTGTATGATTTTATGGGATGGGAAAACGGGTTACGGGTTAAAAGAATTGGGGTTGGGAGCCTACGTGGATCTGACGTAGTTTATTTTTTTGTGTTGTGGAGACCAAGTCAAACTTTCATCCATATAAGGACAAATTTATTAAGTATCCTAACGTGGAGGGCAAATTTGATCCCAAACTTTAACGGATGACAAATTTAAACTATAAAACATACTTGGAGGGTAAATTTGACTCTTTGCCCATTAAATATATCTTGTTCATACTCACTACTCTATTTCTGATAAACAAAATCACTTCAATTATTCAGTAAGCCAAATTCATATGGTTGTTTGTCTTGTGTTGAGTTCAACTAAGCTTTTTTCTCCCTTACATTTTGTCACGACCCAACTAGGGGCCATGACGGGTACCTGGAGCTACCCTACCGAGCACCACCCATCATGCTTGTTATCAAACTCTTCTTAAATATACATTACTCTCAGCACGGAACTTGTCATCGTACAATCATTATCATTTCCAAAATACATCTACCTTTGTGCACATAAGCCTACCAGGCTATCAAAAATGATAGACGAATATACACTGTAGTAATCATGAGACATCTACTACCCACACATAAGTATCTACGAGCCTCTAACCGAAATACTGGAGTCATAAGGACCGGACAGGACCCCGCCATGCCCAAATATATACACAAGAGAATACATCAATATGTTGCACCTCCGGAGTAGTGGGGTGCTCCTGTACAACTGCTAAGTAAGCTCCTAAGCGTCTGCATCGTCTCCCTGTCTACCTGTGGGCATGAGCACAGGATCCATAAAGAAAAGGACGTCAGTACGAACAATGTACTCAGTATGTAAGGCATATATGGTAACATAATAAGTAAATATAGAAAGCATAAGAAGAAAAGATAATTGTATCTGCTTGCCTCTTGAGGCGGAATCATGCATGCTCACTTTTACCTGTAAACCCAAATCATAACACATATATACAGATATGAGTAAGCTGTCTGAATCATATGTTATCACTAGCCCGCGTCCGGGTATCCCGAGTCCGGGTATCTCACATCCGGGATATTCATCTCACGCCGCCCACTAGTGGTGCTGCCCGTGCCATATAGGCACGATGTAATCATCTATAAGCCGCCCGCCCTTAGCGGGCCGCCCGACCGTATAGGCGTGTGTAATCTTATATACAATGCACGTAATGGAGCTCAAATAAAGCTATCAATGTATCGGAGTGACGTAAGGTCGGGAACCTCCGATTATGTTATGGAATAATCATGATCATCATGTCTCACCTTGAAGGAACTAAAAACATGAGGTGAGACTAACAACAAGAAACAACATTCATGAAAACATAAAAATAAGAATATCGGACTCATCATAGCATCATTATCATCATCATCATCATGGAACATATCTCATCTCTATTTCATAAGAAGCTCTTAAAAATCATTAACTTTCCTCTTTTAGAGTGTAAGAAGATCATGGAATATAGAGAAGAAATCACAATATAAGGGTCATGCCTTTGAAAGAAGGGGACTAGCCTCACATACCTTTATGTCTTCTTAATGACTAAGAGTTCTCCTTCCAGGCTCACGATTCTACATTCAAGAGAATCCGTACAAGATTAGCTCATTGAGAACATGCTTAAATCTGGACTAAAACGACTAAAAGGCTAACGAAAATTGGGCAGCATTTCCTTTGTTCCTACAATTTTCTCCCTACGATATAACAACTCCCAACCATCAATAACAACATTCACAACATCATAATCAATAACTTCGACAAGTTCGACATTATTCAATTCTCCAATTTCCTCTCAAGGTCATCCATAATCATGGCCATAATACAACACCACACGCATTCCCATATAATGCTCCTCCAATATTCTTAGTATCGTTTATAACAAGATTATACTCATATCATCTCAAGAATTATGATTCAAGTCAAGTTACCAGTCAAGAATATCACAATTTCCATATTTGAGCTCTATATTCTACCTTCTTCCATAATCTAAGTCTTTCAACCATTCAATATTCTTAACAACATGAAATGATCATAAAACTCACCTTTGATTGTGTAGGAACGGGTTTTGGATGGAAATGCTTCACTTAAAGAAAACCCTAGCTTCAATTCTAAAGAGATTTCTTGCTTCCATCAACCCTAGCTAGCATTCTTGCACTTAGTTCTACTACTTTTTGGTGTTGATCTTCGATTTTCCTTGATATGGGTAAGTGAAGCGTGGAGAAGGTTCTAGAGGTTTTGAGAGTGTTGGAGAGAAGTGGGAAATGAAAAGAATGAATTTGGGGTCTCCTTATATAAACTTAAAAACTCTGCCACGGAGTTATACTAATTCATTATACGGTCCGTATAATCGACCGTATAAGTCCATCAGTGATGGACCTTCACTATACTGGTTATACGGACCATTGTACGGACCGTATAAATGGCCGTATAATCCACCTCTTCTCCGATCTTGTTCTCGTCGCTTCGTTTGATCTCCAATCCTTATGGAACCTTCTTAGCACTTGTTTAGCACTTCATTAACAATCTAAACATCCTTATAACCTGTTCACAAGACCCTACTAAATAATCTTTAACTCGATACTTACGAAACCTTTTCCCAAACGCGACTTATACCTCACTTTCCTTCGATGAACTTTCTTCCTCCGATTCATACAACTTCAAAATCTTATCGCATACACTTTAAAACTACCAAATACCCTCCTTAATGTCAAAAGAATTCCACGTTCACCTTAAGCTGACGTTAGTCTACGTACGACACAACAATATGAAATTCCGTGGTGTAACACATTTCTTGATTTTCTTCAGCTTCTTCTTAGTGGTATCATCATCAAGCTGCATCTTTGATTTGCAATATTTTACGTACACTTCGCAATTTCACTCTTCTTGGAGATAGGGATGGCATTGATGCGGTGCGGGTGCGGTGTGGGTTCTGTCTAAACCCGTAAAATTACAACCCGCCCCGCCCCGCATAGCCTCTAAACCCACCAAAAGCCATCCCGCACCCTCACCCGCAGAAGCCCGCCCCGCTTTCTTGTTTTAATTTAAAAAAGAGTTCACACCTAATTAGCTTTGTTTAATGAATAGAGAAGCCAAGTTGGAGACTCATATCTTCGTAATGGGGTTGTGGGTCTTACTAGAGAGCTTCAAGTTCCATCTTCAAGATCTGGTTCTCTCATTTACAACAACCCCAATTCGTTTTCCGATCTAGAAACCAAAAAGACGGCGTCATTTTCTACAAGATTTGCTTTTTCTGTTAATAACATAACAACCCCTATTCATTTGTTGATGATTGGCTTTTTCCTTTCACCTGATAACCAGACTCTAGGTAGTCCAGGTGGATTTTTGGGTCTGGTTAATTCTTCACAGTTAACTCAGACCAATTTGATACTAGGCAAAATTTGCATTCTAATGACCCTGATGATAACCATGTTGGTCTTGATATTGATAGCCTTATGTTGGACTGTGTGAAGTTAGATGGTGTGGAAAACACCTTCGGTAGCCATTAAAGCTTCTTCGAAGCTCAGGTTTAGAAAATTGGGTTACCGCAAACAAGCTCCCTTTTAAGTAGGTGTTATTTCAAAAGATTGAAATATCGTTCATATTTGAAATTTGAGTTGATTTGGTGAAGATGAAGACGAATTTGGTTAAAAATTCAGATTTGAGGTTGATAAACTTCATTATGAGATTTTGCAAGAACACCCCATTTTGCAGCACAATTTCAAAATTTGAATACAATAAAGAAAAAAGGAAAAATAAAAATAAAAAAGTACAAAAATATTTAAAATTTGCAATATATACACGTGGCCTTGCGTGTACATCACCCACTTTAACTCATATTTGGAAGTGGACATCCAAGGAGGTATATATTCCAGTTTAAAAATATTCAGAAGGTCATAGGACTCTCGGAAAGGTTAGGTGCGTTACAACAAATTCGGGCATAGTTTGAGGTGTATTTTAACCATTTTTTCTTTTTTAAACGAACTAAAAAAGAAAGTAAGACAAACAAATTTGTGAATAAAATAAAGGCGAAATAGTTTGGGAGGCTCTTGTACTTGTCCAGTTTTGTCATGCCAGTGTTCGTACTTACAAGTTTGTCAACTAAACCCCTTTACCCTTAAAA
Source organism: Lycium ferocissimum (assembly GCF_029784015.1). Classification (NCBI taxonomy): domain Eukaryota; kingdom Viridiplantae; phylum Streptophyta; class Magnoliopsida; order Solanales; family Solanaceae; genus Lycium; species Lycium ferocissimum. The sequence continues at coordinate 71,094,317 of NC_081345.1, forward strand.
AACAAAAAGAAGCATTTTAAGCCCCTCTGTCATTGCGTGTTCCTCACTTGCTCTGACATGGATGACACATCAGAAAAATTAATGCCACACCATATCCACATCATTGGCACGTCATTTTTTATATTCATCTACCAAAAAATACTTTTATCCTCTATTTCCTTTAAAAAAATTAATTTTTATATGAAAAAAAAAAAATTGAAAGTGGCTAAATGATATTTTCCAGATCCTATAACCATTTTTTCTGGTAATAGCTCCGCCAATGAAAAAATCAAGGCCACCGTCACCTCACTGCTGTAAATCCCCCCAAAAAATAGATCTTCAGTAGCGGAAACACTCCATTTTCCCCATTTTCGTCGTCTCTCCTTCACCCATAGATCCTTCACCTCCTTGGATGGTTTCCCATTTAAAAGCCTCGAACACTTCCTTTTATCTTCTTCTCTGCAGCTCCATTCTCCAATTATTTCCAACTTCATATCAACTCATCTTCTCTGTCTCTTTGTTTTTCTCCCAACTCTTTCTCATTAAACCCATCACCAATCTTCTCTTCGCAACAATTCCAAAAACAAATCTTCACTTTCTCAACACCCCAGAACTTGTTTACAAAATAAACGCCACCGATTTGTTTCCCTGTATTTTGGATTTGTGCATAAAGAAAATATGAGGAAGACAAAGGAGATAAAAATTAGGCCAACAGAAAGAAAGAAAAAGAAAAAAAGAAGCTAAAATTGATTGCTACCAGAGAAGGTTTTCTATTTATTTTTCTCAAATATTGCTTGAAGTTGTGAAGGTGATTGAAATGAGGAGGTGGAAGAAAGGGAAAATAAAATGGCGTGGGGATGGGGAAGAACAAGGGTGGGGTTCTCAGCTTTTTCTTTTTTAATTTTAATTTTTGTCTTTTTAATTGTTTTATGTTTTTTTCTCATTTTAATCATTTTTAATTCTAAATTCTTATGTTCGCACTCTTTATATGCATGCAGTTCATGCATTGTTCCAACTCAACCATTAAATTGCCACATAGGATCGGTCAATAGTCAAAGGGACTTATAATGTTTAGTTTTAAAGGGTAGAAGAGTTTAATTGACAAACTCGTAAGTATAAATATCGAGATGACAAAAATAGACTATTCTGGCTAAAATAAATGATTACTCAATTACTTATGTGATTCCAAAATACAAACCACATTGTCCACGTGGCACCTAGGAATAGGATCACTAATAAAGGATGTCACGTGATACGGATCTGGAGTATGTATATCCTGTGCGGGTTGACCAAATATTCATTCTCTTCCTCTCCCACACACCTATTCTTCTCCGCTCCGCACTTCAAACCATGGGCCAAATCCTTCAAAAATTTCAAGGTATCATCACCTTCCATCTAATCCGTTCATTTCTCTTGAATACACTTGTGTATATTCATGCTTTGTTTGGATCCATTTCTTGATTCGCTTGTTACTCTCTTTTAACTGTTGCTACATGGGAATTTCATCAAAATTTTCTTGTCTAAATAATTGAAGCTTGTATTTTCAAAGACTAATATTTGTTGTATTGGAAAGTGTACTTTGTTTACTGACCCAATATTTTAACCTGCTAAAACATCAAGAAACAGGTTTTCTTGGTTCAAGATTTCTCATTTTTCTGCTTGTTTAAGTCCACGGAAGTTGATTTCTCAATAAAGCAGCTAATCTAGATTTTATAGTTATTTGATTATTGCAGAATTTAAAACATGATTTTCTACTTATATTTTCTGTGCGATTGGAAAGAGTTGACTTCTTCTTACTTTAAATAGGAAAGTCATATTTATCATTGGATTTACACTGTGCTATAAAGATTCTTACACTGTTTACAATTAATGATTATCATGGAGATACTTGATTGTGTAACTATTTTAGACCATGGGTGAGTAGAACTTAATATCTTTGTTATTTTAGAGTTTTACTTATATACACCAACATTGTAAAGAATTTTTACATTATATGGTCACCTTTACCTATTGTAGCAGGTAACTTGCCTTTTCAAGATTATATAGTCCCCCCTTTTATAAGAGTTACCGGTAGATATCTTTGAGTGACAGATAGTGTTGAAATTTCTTTATATTATCGGGGTATATGTGTTAAGTTCATTAGTTTATTGGTTACATAAATTATCGTAACAGTGTGAACATTGAGAAAGATATGTAAATGGCTCTGGGATACAATAGCAGTTGTGGTATTTTCCTATGTGATTTCTCATTTTTGACTCTTATGGATCTCTGACTATGAATCTTCTTGATAAGTTTCTTGGAGTTGAGGCGTAGTAATTATTGTTGCTTATATGTTATGTTAAAGCACATTAGAAATCAAAGATGTCCTGTCCTCAAGCATTATAGAACTTTATGGTACTTTATGATATTAATCTAGATATTTTCGAACTATCACTATCTTTGCTCCTATTCAAGTATACATTAACGAATGTGATCATGTTGTTCTCCTTTTCGTTTTCTTTGGAGTGTTATTCAATTACTTATCTTTTGTAATTAGCACTCATGCACTTCCTGTCAAAAGTAAAGTTTACTTAATTGTTTCTTGTTGTCTTTTTCACAGAAAACATCATGCAGACTGGTTTCCTACCACTTTTGTTTGTTAACATGATCTGTCTCTTATAAATTGTGAAGCAAATGTAGCTTATTTTGGTCTTATGTTCGTACTTCAATCGAATCAATCAATCAGTTGGACGCTGTTCTTTTGGGCTGATAGCTAAAGAAGTCCGCGCTTTCACATCAAGTTTCCACGTAAATGTGATTTAATGAGGCTGGTTCACAACACTTAATACCATTTTCTCTGATAACTATCTAATAACACATAGTACGTTTGACCAAAAATTCATTGCATTAAGGATAACTAGGTTATATATACAACTGTCAAGCCATGTTTTATAAGAAGTTGGAGAACTTGGCTTTCTCGTATAGTTATTTCTGTTGTGAGTTTGCTGTTCTAAGACTTGTTTAACCTTACACCAAAAATTCGAGGTTAATGTGATGAATGAAGATAAATAAATTACACCATAACTATCCATTTTCTCATCTGCGCCATCAAATAGACCTATTTCAGCACTTTTTCTGCAATTAGCCTGGTCATAATGGCAGGGAGCTTACATAACAAATATAAAACAACATATTTACCTGATGCAGGTAAACAGTGGAGAGAGACACAAATACAAAAAATAACAGACAAGGTATTTGACCGTGTCAAACTTGATTCAGGAAGAGAAAATCTGAAGTTTGAAGACCTTTATATTGCTGTACTACTTGTCTTCAAGTAAGATTGTTCAGTTCCTCTACTTAATTGATTCACTTATGCTTTACAGAACATTATACTGGTTTGTCATTGTTTATTACTTGGAAGGTGCTACCCTTAGGGAAGGTCTTATCACTTTTGTTTTTCTTCAGTGATATCAATAAACGTTTGCCGGGTCCTCATTTTGATCCTCCTACAAAAGATGAAGTTAGAGCCCTGATGAAGGTAGGTTGCACTTAGCTGATCAATTTGTAGATTGACTATTCTTCTTCTTGTGCAGTTCAGTTAGCTCATGTTCTAATTGTGATTTGTCATATTGCTGATTGAATGATTATGACTGCGCCTTAACCATTCTAATCAGACTATTTTCATTTGAAGCACTTGTTAGGGTAATGGATATCAGTTCTAAAAATGATTCACTCAATATCCTTCGGAGACAAATTGTACTTACTTTGAGCCTTTATAAATCATTAAGTTAATTTTATGGAAGGTCACTCAATTTTAAGGTCACTCAATTTTTACTTTTTGCACCAAAGTTACTAAACTATTTTTCTTAAGGAAGAAGTCACTAAACTATTTTTCGTAACCAAAAAGTTACTCAACTTTACCTAAGTATCACGAAAGTCACTAAACTATTTTTGGTGCACTAAACTACTTTAATAGCCAAAAATAATTTAGTCACTTTCGTGATACTTAGGTAAAGTTGACTAGCTGAGTAACTTTTTTGTTACAAAAAATCCAAAAAGATCATTCAACTGTCTTAGTATGTAGTCACTAGGAGGAAGTAAATGAGATATTTTCTATGATACTTAGGCAATGTTAGGTGACTTTTTAGTTAAAAAGAAGAAAATCTTTGGAGATTTTGTGTGATATTTAAGCAAAGTTAATAACTTTTTCATTACAAAAAATAGTTTAGTGACTTTGGTGGAATAAACTAAAAGTTTTAGAGGCCTAACACCCAAGGGTGTGGCCTAGTGGTCAATAAAGGGGATTGAGAACCATGAGATCTTAGGTTCAATTCCGACAGAGAAAAAAACACTATGTGACTTTTTCTCTTCTGTCCAGTATTGGTGGACAAGAGTTACCGGTATCTGTGTTGGTTGAAGGTATACGGTACCCCATCAAATTAATTGAGGTGCGAGCAAGCTGGCCCGTACATCACGGTTATCCAAAAAGCAAATTTAGTGAGCATCCATGAAATTACTCCTAAAGCATATTTTAGCTTTGTTAGATTTCAAATGTAAATTTGAAAAAAAAAAAAAAAAAAACACCAAGAATTCATTTAACTCCTAGGTTGATGAGAGCTGGGTATTGTACTTTAAAGTTAACTCTTTACTATAATTGTGGTGTACAGCCCAGCTTGTGTGCACTTCGATATATTATTGGATACCTACTACCTCCTACCAGCACGAAAAAGGGAGGAATTGAACCAACTAACTAGGGTGTACAATACAAGCAATGGATAGCTTGAATCCTTACCACTATTATTAACCCAACCTAAAATAGATTTAGAAGAAAGAAAAGATAGACTCGAATGGAAGAAACAATTAGGCAACACAAGTAAAATGTATCTTGAACCAACTAATGGCAATTCAGCTACGAGAATTCATCTAAGTAAGAAGAGGATTGAACTGATACAAGAAAAGCTTACCTAGAGGTATTCAAATGAGGTTCAGATGAAGAGTTAAGGTCATTCCCACAAAGTGTTCTTTCACAAGAGAATTCTTCATCGAAACATCATAAACTAAATTATAAGCTAAATGACTTACTATTTGTAGGCTAGGCTAGGCTAATGGGTTAAGCACAAAAACAAAATAAAGAAGCTCCTAAATAACTGGGCAAGCTGTGTGGTTTAAGTAGGGTGTCCGTATGACCCACAAGTGATTTTGTCATGGGAATAATGTTTTGAGAAGTCCGAATGCTAGTCAATGTCTTGGTCGAACGTGGTCAAACCCTGATCAATCCTTGGTTAAATTTTGTCAACCTTTCATTAGAGCCCTCCTGTCTTCTCAAATGGTGTAAGCTCATGTCATCTTGTCATCATCAAGACTTAGGCAAATGCGAAGAAATCACCAAATGTTTTTACTGATAATTCATTTTTTCTTTTATTGATACCTAAATTATACCAAATGCTTGTAAAAATAACGGAATTTTTGGGACCCTGAGTATTCAGCACAACAGTACACATTGCCTAGTATTCTAACTTCAGTTCTGAGTTCTATCATTTATTACGAAGCGAATATGGTCTGCTTGCTCATGTATATCCTTTTGGGAACTTTACTTCTTTTTCTGCTTCCTTCCACTTTGTTTGGAAAGAGGGTAAGGACGAAGATTTCTGTTTCTGGTTTGGTTTTTTTCAAAAGAAAGTGGGAGTAAAATGAATTCATCTGGATCCTTAAAAAATTTCTCACCCAGCGAAAATATACAGTCTTGAAGTGGTATTTGAAGTTATATGACAAATTATTTTCTTGTTTTTCTTTAGGAATCCAGTCAGGGGAAATTACTTTCTTCGATTCACCTTCCCCTTATCTTCCTACTTCAAAAAAATGTGTTTATTCTCGTCCTATGTCTGCCTGCTTTTTCAGTTGTGGCTTTGCACAGTTATTTCCTTTTACGCACTGTTTCATTTTTTTTTTCATGCACAGGAGTGTGATATCAATATTGACGGAGAACTGGACCGCGAAGAGTTTGTCAAGTTTATTAGGAAATTAACGAAGGATACTTTTATTATCGTGAGTCAGGGACTACTTATTGCCTTGGCAGCAGCACCAACTATCGCTCTGCTAACGAAGAGGTCAACAGAGGGAGTCCCTCATGTTGGAAAGGTGGTTCAGAAGATTCCCAATTCTCTCTACGCTTCCCTTGTGACTCTTATAGTGGTGCTGTTTCAGCAAGCAGCTGAGACAAAAGAATAAAGAACTGTCTTCTTCTCACACATAAAACACACTTCTATACGTGCCAGTAGGCTTACTGTCTCTTTAGTAGATTGTTGGACAGATATTCAATAATTCGCTATATATTGACTTGTGAAAAATGTCAATGATGTAAATTTTCCTTCTGGCACATGAATTCTGTTTGGGTTGTGCAGATCAAAATGTCTGCTATGAAAATCTCTCTCAATCATTAAGCTCATTACTAGGGAATTTAGAACATGAATGTAACTCAGAAAATGTGGAATATGAAAAGGTAATTGATTTACAGATATAGCGGAAAGATTTTTTCTGAGGATCTCTCAAAGCCATCGTAGTATTGAAGCCTGTTTGTGACCAATGTGCAAAATCTGAATATGCAGCAGAGAGGTAATGGTGGATTATAAGCTTTTCTTAGCATAATAAAGCTCCCTTAATGTTTCTCATTGTCTATCACATAACAAAGTTACTGTTCAGGGAGTTATACCGCTAACATCAAACAGGCTAGGAAAGCAGTACGTATCTCAAACTGAGGTAATCCTACTTCTCCTTCTCCTCCTCCTCAAAAGCAAGATGACATGTTGAAATAGGTGCTAGCTTGAAAACGTTAATAGAAAGTAGCACTAGCTATTGATTGAGCCTCACTAGATAAATTCATCGGAACAGGCTCAAATATGCCACCGAATTATCGGAAATGGCTCATTTATGCCATCGAACTATCGGAAATGACTCATTTATGCCACTCATCAATAGTTTGGCCATTTCCGTTTATTTATAAAGATTACCAAAATGACTCATCCAGCCATTTTCATTAACGCCGGTTTTACAATACCAGATATGACACGTGGCCTCGAACTAGTTGGTTGTGGGTTGGTCGGGTGTATGGGTCGGATTTTTTTATTAATTTGGGATTTAAAATTAGGCTGATTTAATTAAACGACGTAGACCTCTTGGCATATCTGGTATTATAAAATCGGCGTTAATGAAAATGACATGGATGGATGAGTCATTTTTAGTAACAACGATAAGATAAATGCATCATTAAACTATTGATAAGTGACATAAATGAGTCATTTTCGATAGTTCGATGGCATAAATGAGCCAAACTATTGATGAGTGTCATAAATAAGCTATATAGTTTGATGGCATATTTAAGCATTTTCCGTAAATTCATCATCATAGGGTTGTTATCAAGCTTAGGAGAGAAGATAGTTTCGTGTTATTAAATTATGAGGCAACGTGAGCTAAGTTTAGTAAAAAGGGGAAATCAAGCTTCTATTGTCTTTAACAAGAGGGAATGAATTCTGTGTTTATTTTGGAGACGTGATGTATTTATGAGTGCGATTGAGAGCGGACAACACACCATCGCTAATGCCTCGGCCGCACGCCACTCAAAAAAATAACTCTTCTTGAGGCCTCAGCGACTTCTATGGACTTGCTAATGTTGCATCGACCACCATGTTCCGGTTTAGCAAATTCAACCCAACCCACTATATGTCGAGCTTGTTCCCACCCTTCGGATCGACTAACCTATGTACAAAGTGCAATTCACATGGAACTTTTTCCCTTTTTAGCATTTAGAAGTTCTCGTTGGATTAATATTTGTACCCTACCATGTGCACTTACGGCCTTTCTGCCCAGTCTCTTAAGTTTTGTAGTCACTGCTACACCCTTTAACTTGCTTGAGGCTAGTTTTTTTATTCTTCTTTCATAACTATAAAGAACGAAGCAAAAGAAAATAGAAATCAACAAAATAAACCTAATTTTCTTATTTAAAATCAGTAAAATAAAATTTAAATAACTTGAAACATATTCGTAATTTTATAATACTAAACTAGCTACAAATAACAATAAAATAATATGAAGCCGAAGGCAATTGATAAAATTGTAACAGGAGAAACATGATCGAAATTCTCCTTTCATTTTGCAAATAAGAGATATAAAATAAATAGAGCAGAAACAAAATAGATATATCAGAACAAACTCAATTATAGAGTAAGATTCAAATAAAACGGATTCAGAGTATAACTTAGAACGAGTAGAGGTAAAAAGGTTGAGGATCTACAATGATTCGAGTAGGATCAAATTAAAATGGTGAAATTGTGTATAGACTGTAGAGTACTACTAATTCAAATTGTACACCATGCTAAATGTTATTTTGATACGTTTAGCTCATGAAAATATAACATGCTCGGCTTGTTTATCATTTAGTAATTCGTTTTAACTGACCTAAATTAATAAATCTATCCCAAGATCCCAGGCACTAATCCCAAGATTTCTATCTAGGGTCCCTTCTGGGCCTTAGAATCCCTTTCTGGTGGTTTACCTGAATCTTCATCCATTATAATTTTTTGAAAGCCTTTTTTTCATCATGGAAAATCGTATTTATTTTAGATTAGTGGGGAAGTCTTATGACCTAACGGAAACCAAGTCTTCCAGTGAAACTTGGTTTGAGTGGGTGGAAAGTGCAAGACTTCACTTAAGGAGGATGATATTGAGTAAGGGGGCACTTCCGGTGGTTATGCGGAAGGATGGAAGAAGCATCAAAATTAGGGGTAAGATGTTCAGACATACGGGAAGGGCAAGGATGTCTCTACCAACATCTTTTGCCCTTTGAAGTTCAACAAGTTTGGTCGGTTTTCGTTTGTTATTACAAATGGTCATACAAGAATCGTCATTATTATCCCGTTGAACAAGGCCAATGAGGGGTGGTTGGGGGGTCGGTTGATCGCATTGAAAGCTTCGTTAATACAAGGGTCTTTAATGAACCACTCGGCCCAGTATAGAGATACATCATAAGTCTTTGAGGGAGAAGAAGCCATAAAGAAGCTGTCAATAAGAAGGATGGGCATTGCGGAGCCAACTGTCCTCCACAGAGCTGGTAAAATCTTTGACAGTTTTCATCTTGTCCTTGTGAAAAAGATATTTTACAGAGATGCCTTATAGGGGAGCTTTTTCCGTACGTGATGAGATTCCACAAGGAATGATGTAAGAAAATGGGCTCAACAAACATGGAAAGGAGTTCATAATATTCGGAGTATTCGACATGAATGGTATTTTTCG